>NC_092229.1:19370992-19463492 GCF_036320965.1 Panulirus ornatus | reverse complement strand
CTGGTTCAGTCCACTGACAGCATGTTGACCCCAGTATACCACATCGATCCAATTCACGCTATTCTGTGCATGCCTTTCACCCTCATACATGTTCAGGCCCTGATTGCTCAAAATCTTTTTCACACCATCCATTCCTTCAGTTTGGTCTCCTGGCTCTCCTTGCTCCCTTCATGTCTGACATACATCCTCTTTGTCACCCTTTCCTTGCTTATTCTCTCCATATGTCCAAACCATTTTAGCATACCCTCTTCTGTTCTCAAAACTAGACATTTTATATTTCCACCTCCCTCTTACCCTTTCACTATTCATTCAATCAAACCACCTCACACCACATACTGTCCTCAAACATTTCATTTCCAACACATCCACTCTCCTCTACACAACCCTATCTATAGCCCACACCTCGCAACCACATAATATTGTTGGAACTACTGTTCTTCAAACATATATTCTTCATTGCTCCCAGAACCTTTGCCCCTCCCCATCTTATGATTGATTTCCTTACAAGGTTCCATTTGCTGCCAGGTCCACTCCCAGATATTCAAGACTTCACTTCCTCCAAATTTTCTCCATATAAACGTACATCCCAACTAACTTGTCCCTCAACCCTACTGTACCTTATAACCTTGCTCTTATTCACATTTACCCTTGAGCTTGGTTTCACTCAGAGCCATAACATCCAGGTTTTTTCCTCTCTTCTCATCTTCGTTACATTCACACACATTCAGACACCACAATCTGAGCCTCTGAGGAGGATGAGCACTCCCTGCTTGATTCCTGTTTCCTCTTTTAGAAATTGAAATACAAGGGGGGGTTCCAGCCCCTTGCTCCCACCCTCTTTAGTGCCTGCCAGTGAAGTTGGAAGCAAGGGGGCTGTGACAAAACCATTATGGATACACAAGAAATGAAACCATGAACACTGTGTATTCACCACTTACTTGTACTTCAATGTTTTTCCTTTCCTCTTTGTATTTAAGTGTAATCATAAACTGAATCAGCAAGGTTCTGAAGCCATTTAGGTTCTATCTTTGCCCAAATTTCTTGAGTGGCTGCCTCCAGCTTAAGCAGCGAGGAAATATGTTACATAATTTCTGTTTCATATGCACCCGCAAGTTTTCTATTGGACTTAAAAACTCCACTACACAATTCTTAAGCCAATCAAGGACCAGTTTAGCAGTGTGGCAGGGAGCCCCATCCTGCTTGAGCACTTCGGCCCAGCACTTTTTGAATGAATCTGGAAAATGGTCGCACAGCAGCTTAAGGCAACTGTGTTCATAGTTTCATTCTCGAGCAACACTACAAGGTCTTCAACATCAAAATAAATCAAACAACCCCATACTATAAGTGAAACTGAGAACTTTAATGTCCTCGCAATGTATGTGGGGTCAAACGGATCACAGCCTGATTGCCTGTACGCATGCCTGCTATGGCCACCTGTCAGAGAAAGGTGTTCTCATCACTATACAAGACACTTCTGAACCTATTTGTATCCCGTATAATATTTCTTGTTAAAATTGACTATTCTGGTGCCTAAGAGTTATGAAAACTTTAGAGCACAGTCTGCAGCTCCAGTACTTAGGTCCACGTGTAAGAGGCACTGCTCTGTTGTTACCGGCACATCACTGAGCAGTCTAGGTTTTTCTTTTAATTCTTCTTCACTCAAGCGTGGATTTTCATCCACTTGATATTCAAAACCACTCAAGAGTATATGGAGAAGTTTCACAGGTGTGTGTAGCAGTGCCACTGTCAACATCAAATTTCTTCACTTCTTATGTTGATCTTAAGCTCACACCGGTAGTATCAGAAACTTCCTTAGTGGCTTATTTCCCTTGAAAAAGGCAACTATAGAAGCTATGGAGCGAATGGGTGAGGAAAGATTGACAATGAGGATATGTCAGAGGTAGAGGGAACAAGGAGAAGCAGGAGACCAAATTGGAGGTGGAAGGATGAAGTGAAAAAATGATTTTGAGCAATTGGGGCCTGAACATACAGGAGGAAGTAAGGTTTGCAAGGAATAGAGTGAATTGGAACAAAGTGGTATACCGGGATCAACGTGCTGTCAATGGATTGAAGCGATTTGTGTCAATATCAATGGTGTGGGCTCACTCACACCAACTTCATTGGCAGGCACTGTAATATACATATATACATATCCTCACTTGGCCCCCTTCTCTGTTCCTCTTTTGGAAAATTAAAAACAAGAGGGGAGGATTTCCAGCCTCCCGTTCCCTCCCCTTTTAGTCGCCTTCTACGACACGTAGAGAATATGTGGGAAGTATTCTTTCACCTATATATATATCCAGAGTTAGTGTTGTTGACACTATTTCTTTTGATGCTAATCTAAGAAACTAAATTACATTTCATGTTAATTTACTGGTCAAGCTTTTTTATAAGTGGCATAACTCAGGTGGAGGGAAGAATATAAGATAAATAAGCAGACTGTCAAGAAGCTGACATAGGAATGTGAAGGAGGAGTAGAAGATTTGGAAGGAAATTGAATGAAAGGTTTAACAAAATGAGAAAGTGTCCCAGAAGGAGATTAAAAAGGAAAAAGGTGGATATAAGAGTGGAAATGTAATGTGAGAAGTAAGGAAGGAGAGTTCCTAAATCAAAAGGAGGAAGTGAAAGGAAGATGGAAAGAGTATTTTGAAAAAATGAATGTAGAAGGTGAGGCAGCAGCAGCTGTCACATGCTATGGAATGGGGTATGGAAGAGAGAGGACACAAATGTAGAGGCATATAGCATGGAAGGGGATAAAAGAATGCTGATGACAATGTAGGTAGGAAAGGCACCTAGAGTGGATGTGACTGCAGTTGAAATGTTGAAGTACAGAAAAGAAAGTATGATTGAGGGGATAAATCTGACGTTTAATTTACCTTGCAAGCAGGTTTTATCTGAGCATTGGGTGAAAGCTATTATTGTTCCTTTATGCAAGGAAAAGGTGCTAAGGATGAACGTAACAATTACTGGGGAATAATCTGTTACATATACCACGAAAGGTGTAGGCAAGTGTGTTGACTTTTAAGTGACTGAATGCAGAATACGTGAGGAGCAAGGGGGCTTTATGAAAGGTAGGGGATGTGAGAGAGACTTCCTCTTCTGAGTCAAAAAATCAATAAGTTTTATCAGTATCTTATTTTGAGTCTTCAAGTTATGCCCAAGTATAAGTTGAATGTTAAAGTGTGACACTCAAAGATGGATGACATACAATATCCAAATGAACTGTCAGACAATAACAATAATGGTCACAGTGAGCCCTAGGCATCTATCATGGTATGCAAGAGACATGTTAAGGAACCCATACACATCATATTTCTTTTATACTAAAGTCTTATTTTCATTCAATCACTAAAAAAATACAAACAAGGCAACAAAATACATTCTAGCAAATTTAAAACCCTTTAATTTTCAGTGCTTACCTAAACAGATTTTGCGACTTCATGTTACCTTAAAAGTTATATGGCAGCACATACCAAATCATGGTACATATGAAAGTTCAGTGACAAACCTCACATTTCCTTGGTGTAAAGCATAGAAATATAAATTTTTATTAACATGAAAAATCATACAAGGAACATCCCAGTATATAAAAGATTAAACCAAACTTTTCCAACCAAAATATACTTAGATAAGCATGAAATATATATATATATATATATATATATATATATATATATATATATATATATATATATATATATATATATATATATTTACAAAAAAATGAAGATAAAGCAACTAACTTTTCTGATGAACATAGCTACCCATTACTAAACAACACAGAATGAAACAATATAGGGCCACTTACCCATGTGGAACTCCAATATGAGTGTATTTATCACTCAATAACCTCACCACTTAAAGTGCTGTTATGAACTTCTTGCAGATTTCATATTTGTTCTTTATGTTTCATTCATATTAACCTGGGACTACTATCAACTATATCACAACATACAAAGTTGTCTAAAGAATCAAGTTTACAGCCAGAAGCCATATGCAATTAATATTAGAAGCACATATTGGCTTTAAAAAAAAAAACACTTTATCCACCTGGCTTAGCTCATGGTGTCCAGCTATTAACCCAGAGTAACTTTATAAAATAAATTTACACAATTTAGGTACAACACTTCCTTTAGGGTAAATTCTTATATTACTACTCTGATGATATATTGTTCCCTACAAATCCTTTGATTTAAAGTGTCCATCAGAAAGTTAAGACTGCAAAAATAACATTGCTGTTGGTGAATTAGTACCAGGAAATTATGACAAACTATGATTATTTTTATTTGTTTACAAGAATTAAAAAGCTTCACTATAAAACAATCTAGACCTTAGCTACAATAGCAAGACCTGAGATTAGGCAAATCCCTCTGCACCACCATAATAAACTGAGCAACTAATACATTTCCCAATCTATTTATAAGACAGGATATCTACACGAAACAATTTACAACACAGGCAAATTAGAAACCAGACTGCATAACACATAAGTGCTCTGTAGTCTGGATAAATGAATGGATCTAGAGAAGTGTTGCTAGCCTGCTGGAGAAACCTGTCTTGACATCTTGGTATGTAAAGTCTGTATAATTACAGTCCACCTTGCCCATGCAGTTAGATACTGAAACAAGTCTAAATGATAATCAAATACAATAAAGATTTTTTCTTAAGAAAAAATCCTAAAATAACACATTCCCACACCATTTTCCTGTATACATGTATATAGCTTTGGGAGCATAGTCTTGTCAAAGAATTTTTCACTCCAAAGCCCCCTGCTGCTGTAAGTAACATCCTATGGCTGTAGGAGCACTTTAGAAAGGTTCTAGGTAACCAGGACTCTTTCACAGAAATTAGTCCTAGGTAACTATAAATAAATTAATACATATATTTACATCCTGACCTGGGAGTCCCTCCTGTCCATATGAGGCTCCTGTGGTCAGGACCACAGGTCAAAAAGTGTTGAGATTTTTGTGCGTCGATGTGCAGAGACCAAAGGACAACTGAGTGCTCAGTGTCTTCAGAGCTTTGTGGGTATGAAAGGTTTTGGGATGAATACATATACCTATATATATATATATATATATATATATATATATACATACACATGCAGGGGTCCTGGGTTTGATCCTGGCTCTTGGAGGTTTGTACACACACACACACACACACACACACATATATATATATATATATATATATATATATATATATATATCTTTCAAACCATTCGCCATTTCCCGCGTTAGCGAGGTAGCGCCAAGAACAGAGGACTGGGCCTTTTTTGGAATATCCTCACCTGGCCCCCTCTGTTCCTTCCCTTGGAAAATTAAAAAAAAAAACGAGAGGGGAGGATTTCCAGCCCCCCGCTCCCTCCCCTTTTAGTTGCCCTCTACGACACGCAGGGAATACGTGGGAAGTATTCTTAATCCCCTATCCCCAGGGAAAATATATATATATATATATATATATATATATATATATATGACCCCTGACTTATGATGGTTTGCTTCTGATTTCCGACTTTACAATGGTGCAATAGCAATATGCATTCAATAGAAACAGTACTTTGAATTTTTATCTTTTCCCGGGCAAGCGATATGCAGTAAGACACTCTCTCATGATGCTGTCCAGTGGTAACAAGCCACTGCTTCCAGTCAGCGAAGCGATCATGAGCGTAAACAACCATTACTCGACAGTGTACTGTGCTGCCAGAGTTTTTGCATCCCATCATGCTTACAAAACACCCATCTGTGTGAGTACACATATAATCACTATTTTCTTTTAGGTACAGTATTAAAAAAAATTACACGAGATATTCAACACTTTACTATAAAATAGGCTTTCTGTTAGATGATTTTGTCCAACTGTAGGCTAATGTAAGTGTTCTGAGACCTTTTAAGGTAGGCTAGGCTAAGCTATGATGTTCAGTACTAAATGTATTTTTGACATATTTTCAACTCATGTTGGATTCATCAGCATATAACCCTATCATAAGTCAAGGAGCATGTGTGTGTGTGTATATATATTCTTTCTTTCATACTATTCGCCATTTCCTGCATTAGCAAGGTAGCGTTAGGAACAGAGGACTGGGCCTTTGAGGGAATATCCTCACCTGGCCCCCTTATCCGTTCCTTCTTTTGGAAAATTAAAAAAAAAACGAGAGGGGAAGATTTCCAGCCACCCGCTCCCTCCCCTTTTAGTCGCCTTCTACAACATGCAGGGAATACATGGGAAGTATTCTTTCTCCCCTATCCCCAAGGATATGTATATATATATATATATATATATATATACTTTCATACATGCTCACCATTTCCCACATAAGCGAGGTGGCATTAAGAACAGATGACAAAGCCTTAGAGGGAAAACTCCTCTCTTGGATCCTTGCTCTGTTCCTCTTTTGGAAATTAATACAGGAAGGGAGGATTTCCAGCCAACTGCTCCTGCCCCTATTAGCAGCATTCTCTTTTTGAACTGTCAGAAAAGCACTTCTTCCCTGGACACAAGCAAAGGATATGGTCCTGATGGCATCCATCCCTGTGTACTGAAAGTGTGCCTCTGAACTTGCACCTGTGCTTGCTCATGTGTTCAGTTTGTTTAAAAACCAAACCTTTTCCTTCTTCTTGTAAGCACGCATTGATACATCCCATCCCTAAGAAGGGTGACTGTTCTGACCCCTTTAAATATCAACTTATTGCTTTGATATCTACCATTTCCAAAGTCTTTGGATCCCTCCTCAACTCCCATATCCTTAAACACCTTGAAAATCACAATATGACTTCCATAAGGTGAGATCCACTGGTGATATTCTTTCCCATCTTACTAATGTCTGGTCATCATACCTGAAAGATTTTAGGGAGTCGCATAGTTGCCCTTGACATAGCCAAAGCTTTTAAAAGGATGTGGCATCAGGGTCTCATCTCTAAAAGCTCCCCTCTTTTGGCTTCCCTCCCTCACTTTGCTCCATGTCAAGCTTCCTCTAGCCCAATCTTCTCTCTGATTGTTGACTAATCAGCCTCCCCATTTTCTCCATCAACAGTGGTGTCCCTCAAGGCTCTGTCCTGTCCCCTACACTTTTTCTGCCTTTTATCAACAATCTCCTACCCTGCACAAATAATCCAATGCAATCATAAAATGACGACTAAACAATGCATTCATCCACATCTTTCAATTCTGCTCCTTCTTCTCTCTCTCAACATGTATGTCTTGACAGAGCTTCTTTAACAAACTCGGACAGGATATCTCAATGGAAGACAAAACCTTGTTAAGTTTAATGCCTCCAAGATCCAGTCTCTACCCATCTGTCAAAAACTCCTCACAACACTCGTATCTCCTTTGAGGGCTCTGTAATTCTACTTCTTTTATAAGATCCACTCTCTCTTGGAAACCCCACATTACAAGAATAGTGTCTTGCTTAGATGTCGAAACTTCTTTTCTTCTTAACAGTCGCTCCGTTTATACAAAGAATAGATTTGTCCTTGTATGGAGCACCGCTCTCACATCTGGGGAGGTTCAAGCTCTGCATCCTTACTTGACAGAGTCGAAAGCAGTCTGACCTATAAACTGTCCCAGGTTAATTGCCAAACTTGACCCTGTTACCCTACCCTGCAATGTTGGTTCACTTCCCTCTTCTCTAGGTATTACTTTGGTTTTTGCTCCCGAGAGCTAGCTGTCTGTGTGCCCACACAAATGGCTAGACCATGCAATACTTAGCAAGCTGCTGCATCACATGATTACCAAATGGCCATTGCCAACTCAAGGGTTGGCTGTTTTGACAACTGCTTTTTTCCCTACATGTCGAAGATATGGAACTCTTTACCACCTTGTGTCTTTCCCAATACTTATGACCTGGCACACTTTACAGGTTTTTCACCTCCAAAATTCATAAATAGTTTCCCTTGTCTTTTCTATTTGTTTCATAATTATCTCTTATCTCAAGTAAGGCCTGGCCTTGATGTGGACTTTTGTCCATGATTGGAAAAATCTTTCTCCCCATCTTCAAGGAAAATACATATACATATATTTATTCATTAATTTATTTATATATCATACTTGATCGCCATTTCCTGCGTCAGTGAGGTAGCACCAGGAAGCAGATGAAAAAAGACTCATTCACTCATATACACACAAAAATACATACTCGCCAATACTCGCATATATCTATAGTTATTTATTATACTTGATCTCCATTTCCCATCTCAGCGAGATAGCACCAGGAAACAAAGAACTGCCCATCCACTCATATACACATAACCGCCCATACATGCACACATACATAAATACACATATCAACATACACAAATACATACACATACATATATGAATACACACATGTACATATTCATACTTGCTTGCCTTCATCCATTCCTGAAGCAACCCTACCCCACGGGAAACAGCATCACTACTCCCTACTTCAGCAAGGTAGCGCCAGGAAAACAGGCAAAAAAGGCCACATTCGTTCACACTCAGTCTCTAGCTGTCATGTGCAATGCACTGACACCACAGCTCCTTATCAACATCCAGGCTCCACAGATCTTTCTATGCTTTGCCCCAAATGTTTCACATGCCCTGGTTTAATCCACTGACAGCACATCGACCCCGGTATATCACTTTGTTCCAATTCACTCTATTCCTTGCATGCCTCTCACCCTCCTGTATGTTCAAGCCCCGATCGTTCAAAATCTTTTTCACTCCATCCTTCTACCTCCTATTTGGTCTTCTGCTTCTCCTTGTTCCCTCTATCTCTGACACATATATCCTCTCTGTCAACCTTTCCTCACGCATTCTCTCCATATGTCCAAACCATGCAAATACATATTCATACTAGTTTGCCTTCATCCACTCCCAGTGCCACTGCACCACCACAGGAAACAGCATTGTCTGCATCAACGAGGTAGCGTCAGGAACCAGACAAAAATAGGCCACATCCACCCAAATCCATATATGAGCTGTCACGTGTAATGCATGAAAACCACAGCTCCCTTTACACATCCTGGCCCCACAGACCTTTCTATGGTCATATGGTGTAATCACGAAGCAGACATGTGACAATCACAGATGAGCTTGCAAACCATGAGGGAAAATCAAATCAGGAAAATTTGATGAAGCGCTTTTGTGTATTTCAGAAGCAAATTGTAACAGATCAAAAGAAGAAGAATTTTTACAGACACACCAGGATATGTTACCAGAGTCACAACTTCCACGATGTGGCACAGTTAAGATGCACATACACACACACACACACATATATATATCTATATATCTATATATATATATATATATATATATATATATATATATATATATATATATTAACATCCAAAAGTTAATGTGCTGAGAGGTGCAACTGGAGGGATGTCTGATCATTATCTTGTGGAGGCTAAGGTGAAGATCTGTATGGGTTTTCAGAAAAGAAGAGTGAATGTTGGGGTGAAGAGGGTGGTGAGAGTAAGTGAGCTTGAGAAGGAGACCTGTGTGAGGAAGTACCAGGAGACACTGAGTACAGAATGGAAAAAGGTGAGAACAATGGAAGCAAGGGGAGTGGGGGAGGAATGGGATGTATTTAGGGAATCAGTGATGGATTGCGCAAAAGATGCTTGTGGCATGAGAAGAGTGGGAGGTGGGTTGATTAGAAAGGGTAGTGAGTGGTGGGATGAAGAAGTAAGAGTATTAGTGAAAGAGAAGAGAGAGGCATTTGGACGATTTTTGCAGGGAAAAAATGCAATTGAGTGGGAGATGTATAAAAGAAAGAGACAGGAGGTCAAGAGAAAGGTGCAAGAGGTGAAAAAAAGGGCAAATGAGAGTTGGGGTGAGAGAGTATCATTAAATTTTAGGGAGAATAAAAAGATGTTCTGGAAGGAGGTAAATAAAGTGCGTAAGACAAGGGAGCAAATGGGAACTTCAGTGAAGGGCGCAAATGGGGAGGTGATAACAAGTAGTGGTGATGTGAGAAGGAGATGGAGTGAGTATTTTGAAGGTTTGTTGAATGTGTTTGATGATAGAGTGGCAGATATAGGGTGTTTTGGTCGAGGTGGTGTGCAAAGTGAGAGGGTTAGGGAAAATGATTTGGTAAACAGAGAAGAGGTAGTGAAAGCTTTGCGGAAGATGAAAGCCGGCAAGGCAGCAGGTTTGGATGGTATTGCAGTGGAATTTATTAAAAAAGGGGGTGACTGTATTGTTGACTGGTTGGTAAGGTTATTTAATGTATGTATGACTCATGGTGAGGTGCCTGAGGATTGGCGGAATGCGTGCATAGTGCCATTGTACAAAGGCAAAGGGGATAAGAGTGAGTGCTCAAATTACAGAGGTATAAGTTTGTTGAGTATTCCTGGTAAATTATATGGGAGGGTATTGATTGAGAGGGTGAAGGCATGTACAGAGCATCAGATTGGGGAAGAGCAGTGTGGTTTCAGAAGTGGTAGAGGATGTGTGGATCAGGTGTTTGCTTTGAAGAATGTATGTGAGAAATACTTAGAAAAGCAAATAGATTTGTATGTAGCATTTATGGATCTGGAGAAGGCATATGATAGAGTTGATAGAGATGCTCTGTGGAAGGTATTAAGAATATATGGTGTGGGAGGCAAGTTGTTAGAAGCAGTGAAAAGTTTTTATCGAGGATGTAAGGCATGTGTACGTGTAGGAAGAGAGGAAAGTGATTGGTTCTCAGTGAATGTAGGTTTGCGACAGGGGTGTGTGATGTCTCCATGGTTGTTTAATTTGTTTATGGATGGGGTTGTTAGGGAGGTAAATGCAAGAGTTTTGGAAAGAGGGGCAAGTATGAAGTCTGTTGGGGATGAGAGAGCTTGGGAAGTGAGTCAGTTGTTGTTCGCTGATGATACAGCGCTGGTGGCTGATTCATGTGAGAAACTGCAGAAGCTGGTGACTGAGTTTGGTAAAGTGTGTGGAAGAAGAAAGTTAAGAGTAAATGTGAATAAGAGTAAGGTTATTAGGTACAGTAGGGTTGAGGGTCAAGTCAATTGGGAGGTGAGTTTGAATGGAGAAAAACTGGAGGAAGTGAAGTGTTTTAGATATCTGGGAGTGGATCTGGCAGCGGATGGAACCATGGAAGCGGAAGTGGATCATAGGGTGGGGGAGGGGGCGAAAATTCTGGGGGCCTTGAAGAATGTGTGGAAGTCGAGAACATTATCTCGGAAAGCAAAAATGGGTATGTTTGAAGGAATAGTGGTTCCAACAATGTTGTATGGTTGCGAGGCGTGGGCTATGGATAGAGTTGTGCGCAGGAGGATGGATGTGCTGGAAATGAGATGTTTGAGGACAATGTGTGGTGTGAGGTGGTTTGATCGAGTGAGTAACGTAAGGGTGAGAGAGATGTGTGGAAATAAAAAGAGCGTGGTTGAGAGAGCAGAGGAGGGTGTTTTGAAGTGGTTTGGGCACATGGAGAGAATGAGTGAGGAAAGATTGACCAAGAGGATATATGTGTCGGAGGTGGAGGGAACGAGGAGAAGAGGGAGACCAAATTGGAGGTGGAAAGATGGAGTGAAAAAGATTTTGTGTGATCGGGGCCTGAACATGCAGGAGGGTGAAAGGAGGGCAAGGAATAGAGTGAATTGGAGCGATGTTGTATACCGGGGTTGACGTGCTGTCAGTGGATTGAATCAGGGCATGTGAAGCGTCTGGGGAAAACCATGGAAGGCTGTGTAGGTATGTATATTTGCGTGTGTGGACGTGTGTATATACATGTGTATGGGGGGGGGGGGTTGGGCCATTCCTTTCGTTTGTTTCCTTGCGCTACCTCGCAAACGCGGGAGACAGCGACAAAGTATAAAAAAAAAAAAAAAAAAAAAAAAAAAAAAAATATATATATATATATCCCTGGGAATAGGGGAGAAAGAATACTTCCCACGTATTCCCTGCGTGTCGTAGAAGGCCACTAAAAGGGGAAGGAGTGGGGGGCTGGAAATCCTCCCCTCTTGTTTTTTTTTCAATTTCCAAAGGAAGGAACGGTGAAGGGGGCCAGGTGAGGATATTCCCTCAGAGGCTCAGTCCTCTGTTCTTAACGCTACCTCGCTAATGCGGGAAATGGCGAATAGTTTGAAAGAAAAGAAAAAGATATATATATATATATATATATAGTCTTTTCCTACCGCTGCCTTGTGTGTGCGCACAGGTTGTGTGTGTGTGCTATTTCATGTATGGTGGGGTGGCAAGGGAATGAATGAAGGCAGCAAGTATGAATATGTACATATGTATGTATACGTTGAAATGTACAGGTATGTATAAGTGTGTGTGTGGGCGTTTATGTACATACATGTGTATGTGGGTCGGCTGGACCATTCTTTCGTCTGTTTCCTTGCGCTACCTCACTAACATGGGAGACAGTGATTGAGTATATGAAATGAATTATTTATTCATTTATAAATATATATGTGTGTGTGTGTGTGTGTGTGTGTGTAAGAGGCATAAGTTTGTTGAGTATTCCTAGGAAATTATATGGGAGAGTATTGATTGAGAGGGTAAGGCAATTACAGAGCATCAGACTGGGAAAGAGCAGTGTGGTTACAGAAATGGCAGAGGATGTGGATCGGGTGTTTGCTCTAAAGAATGTACATGGGAAATCCTTAGAAAAAAGATAATTTGTATGTAACATTCATGGATCTGGAGAAGGCATATGATAGGGTTGATAGAGATGCTTTGTGGAAGGTTTTAAGAGTATATGGTGTGGGTGATAGAGACGCTTTATGGAAGGTTTTAAGAGTACATGGTGTGGGAGATAAGTTGCTAGAAGCAGTGAAAAGTTTTTACAATGGATGTAAGGCATGTGTATGAGTAGGAATAGGGGAGAGTGACTAGTTCTCAGTGAATGTCAGTCTGCGGAAGGGGTGTGTGATGTCCCCATGGTTGTATAATTTGTTTATGGATGGGGTGGTTTGGGAGGTAAATGCAAGAGTTTTGGAGAGAGAAGTGAGTATGCAGTCTGTCGGGGATGGGAGGGCCTGGGAAGTGAGTTAGTTCTTGTTCACTAATGATACAGCTCTTGTGGCTGATTCATGTGAGAAACTGCAGAGGTTGGTGACTGAGCTTGGAGAAGTGTGTGATAGGAGAAAATTGAGAGTAAATGTGAATAACAGCAAGGTTATTCATTAGGTTCAGTAGGGTTGAGGGACAAGTTAATTGGTATGTAAGTTTAAAAGGAAAAAACTGGAGGAAGTGAAGTGTTTCAGATATCTGGGAGTGGACTTACCAACAGATGAAACTGGGGAGGTGAGTCACAGGATCAGGGAGGGGGCGATGGTTTTGGGAGCAATGAAGAATGTGTGGAAAGAAAGAACATTATCTTGGAGAGCAAAAATGGATATGTCTGAAGGAATATTAGTTCCAACAATGTAAAATGGTTGCAGGGCATGGGCTACAGATAAGATTGTGTGGAGGAGGGTGGGTGTGTTGGACATGAAATGCTTGAGGACAATATTGGTGTGAGGTGGTTTGATCGATTAAGAAATGTAAGGGTAAGCGAGATGTGTGGAAATAAAAAGAGTATGGATGAAAGAGCAAAAGAGGGCATGTTGAAATGGTCTGGACATATGGAGAGAATGAGTGAGGAAAGGTTGACAAAGAGGATATATATGTCAGAGGTGGAGGGAACAAGGAGAAGCAGGAGACCAAATTGGAGGTGGAAGGATGGAGTGAAAAAGATTTTATGCGACTGGGGCCTAAACATACAGGAGGGTGAAAGGTGTGCAAGGAAAAGAGTGAATTGGAATGAACTGGTATACCGGGGTCGACATGCTATCAATGGACTGAACCAGGGCATGTGAAGCATCTGAGGTAAACCATGGAAAGGTCTATAGGGCCTGGATATGGATAGGGAGCTGTGGTTTCAGTGCATTACACATAACAGATAGAGACTGAGTTTGAACGAATGTGGCCTTTTTGTCTATAATCCTGGTGCTACCTCGATGATCGGGGGCAAATGAATGACTCTTCTTCTCCTTCCCTACTCTGAAACTCTTTAATGTCTTTTTTACCCTGGAGTTGTGGGCCCAGCGACCTTTCATTGCACTACTCTACTGCAGCACCTGGTTATATGAACCAATGAGATAACCCATAGCAATATAAGCCCTGATTGGGGAAATATTAGCTTACTTCTGCTGATTGCGATGCTGTTTTCCTGTGGGGTGGGGTAGCGACAGGAATGGATGAAAGCAAGCAAGTATGAATATGTACATGTGTATGTTTGTAATGTTTGCATATGTGTATGTATATATATATGTATATGTTGATATGCATGTATATGTGCATATGCGTACACGGGCCTTTCTTCGTCTGTTTCCTTGCACTAACTCGCTGATGAGGGAAAAAGTAATTATATATATAAATATGTTTTCATCTTTCATACTATTTGCCATTTCCCACGTTAGCAAGGTAGCGTTAAGAACAGAGGACTGAGCCATTGAGGGAATATCCTCACCTGGCCCCCTTTTCTGTTCCTTCTTTTGGAAAATCAAAAAAAAGAGAGGGGAGGATTTCCAGCCCCCCCCTTTAGTCACCTTCTACGACATGCAGGGAATACGTGGGAAGTATTCTTTCTTCCCTATCCCCAGTGATAATATATTAATATGGCAGCTAGAGGCTGAGTGTGAACGAATGTGGCCTTCAATGTCTTTTCCTAGTGCTACCTCGCGCATGCATAGGGGGAGGGGGTGCCATTTCATGTGCAGCGGGATGGCGACGGGAATGGATGAAGGCAGCAAGTATGAATATGTACATTTGTATATATGTATATGTCTGTGTATGTATATGCATGTATATGTTGAAATATATAGGTATGAATATGTGCATGTGTGGGCGTGTATGTATATAAATGTGTATGTGGGTGAGTTGGAACATTCTTTCGTCTGTTTCCTTGCACTAACTCACTAACGCAGGAGACAGCGACAAAGTATAATAAATAAATAAAATATATATATATACATATATATATATATATATATATATATATATATATATATATATATATATATATATATATTTCCCTGGGGATAGGGGAGAAAGAATACTTCCCACGTATTCCCTGCGTGTCGTAGAAGGCGACTAAAAGGGAAGGGAGCGGGGGGCTGGAAATCCTCCCCTCTCGTTTTTTTTTTTTTTCCAAAAGAAGGAACAGAGGAGAGGTCCAGGTGAGGATATTCCCACAAAGGCCCAGTCCTCTGTTCTTAACGCTACCTCGCTATCACGGGAAATAGCGAATAGTATGAAAAAAAAAAAAATATATATATATATATTATCCCTGAGGATAGGGGAGAAAGAATACTTCCCACGTATTCCCTGCGTGTCGTAGAAAGTGACTAAAAGGGGAGGGAGCGGGGGGCTGGAAATCCTCCCCTCTCGTTTTTTTTTTTACTTTTCCAAAAGAAGGAACAGAGAAGGGGATAGGTGAGGAAATTCTCTCAGGGGCCCGGTCCTCTGTTCTTAAAGCTACCTCACTGGCGCGGGAAATGGCGAATAGTTTAAAAGAAAGAAAAGTATATATATATATATATATATATATATATATATATATATACAGCGCTGGTGGCTGATTCATGTGAGAAACTGCAGAAGCTGGTGACTGAGTTTGGTAAAGTGTGTGAAAGAAGAAAGTTAAGAGTAAATGTGAATAAGAGCAAGGTTATTAGGTACAGTAGGGTTGAGGGTCAAGTCAATTGGAAGGTAAGTTTGAATGGAGAAAAACTGGAGGAAGTAAAGTGTTTTAAATATCTGGGAGAGGATCTGGCAGCGGATGGAACCTTGGAAGCGGAAGTGAATCATAGGGTGGGGGAGGGGGCGAAAATCCTGGGAGCCTTGAAGAATGTGTGGAAGTCGAGAACATTTTCTCGGAAAGCAAAAATGGGTATGTTTGAAGGAAAAGTGGTTCCAACAATGTTGTATGGTTGCGAGGTGTGGGCTATGGATAGAGTTGTGCGCAGGAGGGTGGATGTGCTGGAAATGAGATGTTTGAGGACAATGTGTGGTGTGAGGTGATTTGATCGAGTAAGTAATGTAAGGGGAAGAGAGATATGTGGAAATAAAAAGAGCATGGTTGAGAGAGCAGAAGAGGGTGTTTTGAAATGGTTTGGGCACATGGAGAGAATGAGTGAGGAAAGATTGACCAAGAGGATATATGTGTCGGAGGTGGAGGGAACGAGGAGAAGTGGGAGACCAAATTGGAGGTGGAAAGATGGAGTGAAAAAGATTTTGTGTGTTCGGGGCCTGAACATGCAGGAGGGTGAAAGGAGGGCAAGGAATAGAGTGAATTGGATCGATGTGGTATACCGGGGTTGACGTGCTGTCAGTGGATTTGAATCAGGGCATGTGAAGAGTCGGGTAAACCATGGAAAGTTGTGTGGGGCCTGGATGTGGAAAGGGAGCTGTGGTTTCGGGCATTATTGCATGACAGCTAGAGACTGAGTGTGAACGAATGGGGCCTTTGTTGTCCTTTCCTAGTGCTACCTCGCACACATGAGGGGGGAGGGGATTGGTATTCCATGTGTGGCAAGGTGGCGATGGGAATGAATAAAGGCAGACAGTGTGAATTGTGTGCATGGGTATATATGTATGTGTCTGTGTGTGTATATATATATGTACACTGAGATGTATAGGTATGTATATTTGCGTGTGTGGACGTGTATGTATATACATTGTGTATGGGGGTGGGTTGGGCCATTTCTTTCGTCTGTTTCCTTGCGCTACCTCGCAAACGCGGGAGACAGCGACAAAGCAAAATAAATAAATATATATATATATATATATATATATATATATATATATATATATATATATATATATATATATATCCCTGGGGATAGGGGATTAAGAATACTTCCCACGTATTCCCTGCGTGTCGTAGAAGGCGACTAAAAGGGGAGGGAGCGGGGGGCTGGAAATCCTCCCCTCTCGTTTTTTTTTTTTCCCAAAAAAGAAGGAACAGAGGGGGCCAGGTGAGGATATTCCAAAAAAGGCCCAGTCCTCTGTTCTTAACGCTACCTCGCTAACGCGGGAAATGGCGAATAGTTTGAAAAAAAAAAAAAATATATATATATATATATATATATATATATATATATATATATATATTTTATATTTTATTTATTATACTTTGTCGCTGTCTCCCGCGTTTGCGAGGTAGCGCAAGGAAACAGACGAAAGAAATGGCCCCCCCCCCCCCATACACATGTATATACATACGTCCACACACACAAATATACATACCTACACAGCTTTCCATGGTTTACCCCAGACGCTTCACATGCCTTGATTCAATCCACTGACAGCACGTTAATCCCGGTATACCACATCGCTCCAATTCACTCTATTCCTTGCCCTCCTTTCACCCTCCTGCATGTTCAGGCCCCGATCACACAAAATCTTTTTCACTCCATCTTTCCATCTCCAATTTGGTCTCCCTCTTCTCCTCGTTCCCTCCACCTCCGACACATATATCCTCTTGGTCAATCTTTCCCCACTCATTCTCTCCATGTGCCCAAACCACTTCAAAACACCCTCTTCTGCTCTCTCAACCATGCTCTTTTTATTTCCACACATCTCTCTTACCCTTACGTTACTCACTCGATCAAACCACCTCACACCACACATTGTCCTCAAACATCTCATTTCCAGCACATCCATCCTCCTGCGCACAACTCTATCCATAGCCCACGCCTCGCAACCATACAACATTGTTGGAACCACTATTCCTTCAAACATACCCATTTTTGCTTTCCGAGATAATGTTCTCGACTTCCACACATTCTTCAAGGCCCCCAGAATTTTCGCCCCCTCCCCCACCCTATGATCCACTTCTGCTTCCATGGTTCCATCCGCTGCCAGATCCACTCCCAGATATCTAAAACACTTCACTTCCTCCAGTTTTTCTCCATTCAAACTCACCTCCCAATTGACTTGACCCTCAACCCTACTGTACCTAATAACCTTGCTCTTATTCACATTTACTCTTAACTTTCTTCTTCCACACACTTTACCAAACTCAGTCACCAGCTTCTGCAGTTTCTCACATGAATCAGCCACCAGCGCTGTATCATCAGCGAACAACAACTGACTCACTTCCCAAGCTCTCTCATCCCCAACAGACTTCATACTTGCCCCTCTTTCCAAAACTCTTGCATTTACCTCCCTAACAACCCCATCCATAAACAAATTAAACAACCATGGAGACATCACACACCCCTGCCGCAAACCTACATTCACTGAGAACCAATCACTTTCCTCTCTTCCTACACGTACACATGCATTACATCCTCAATAAAAACTTTTCACTGCTTCTAACAACTTTCCTCCCACACCATATATTCTTAATACCTTCCACAGAGCATCTCTATCAACTCTATCATATGCCTTCTCCAGATCCATAAATGCTACATACAAATCCATTTGCTTTTCTAAGTATTTCTCACATACATTCTTCAAAGCAAACACCTGATCCACACATCCTCTACCACTTCTGAAACCACATATATATTTTTAATTTTGCTTTGTCGCTGTCTCCTGCATTTGCGAGGTAGCGCAAGGAAACAGAAGAAAGAAATGGCCCAACCCACCCCCATACACATGTATATACACACACGTCCACACATGCAAATATACATACCTATACATCTCAATGTACACACATATATACACACACAGACACATACATATATACCCATGCACACAATTCACACTGTCTGCCTTTATTCATTCCCATCGCCACCTCGCCACACATGGAATACCATCCCCCTTCCCCCCTCATGTGTGCAAGGTAGCGCTAAGAAAAGATAACAAGGGCCCCATTCGCTCACACTCAGTCTCCAGCTGTCATGCAATAATGCCAGAAACCACAGCTCCCTTTCCACATCCAGGCCCCACACAGCTTTCCATGGTTTACCCCAGACGCTTCACATGCCCTGATTCAATCCACTGACAGCACGTCAACCCCGGTATACCACATCGATCCAATTCACTCTATTCCTTGCCCGCCTTTCACCCTCCTGCATGTTCAGGCCCCGATCACTCAAAATCTTTTTCACTCCATCTTTCCACCTCCAATTTGGTCTCCCACTTCTCCTCGTTCCCTCCACCTCTGACACATATATCCTCTTGGTCAATCTTTCCTCACTCATTCTCTCCATGTGCCTAAACCATTTCAAAACACCCTCTTCTGCTCTCTCGACCACGCTCTTTTTATTTCCACACATCTCTCTTACCCTTACATTACTTACTCGATCAAACCACCTCACACCACACATTGTCCTCAAACATCTCATTTCAAGCACATCCACCCTCCTACGCACAACCCTATCCATAGCCCACGCCTCGCAACCATAAAACATCGTTGGAACCACTATTCCTTCAAACATACCCATTTTTGCTTTCCGAGATAATGTTCTCGACTTCCACACATTCTTCAATGCTCCCAGGATTTTCGCCCCCTCCCCCACTCTATGATTCACTTCCGCTTCCATGGTTCCATCCGCTGCCAGATCCACTCCCAGATATCTAAAACACTTTACTTCCTCCAGTTTTTCTCCATTTAAACTTACCTCCCAATTGACTTGACCCTCAACCCTACTGTACCTAATAACCTTGCTCTTATTCACATTTACTCTTAACTTTCTTCTTTATATAAATAAATAAATATATATATATATATATATATATATATATATATATATATATATATTAGCAAGGTAAAATACAAGGAGGGGAAGGTTTCTAGCCCCCACTAACGTCCCCTTTAGCCGCCTTCTACAACATGCAGGAAATGCATGGGAAGTATTCTTTCTCCCCAATCAACAGGGATAAGCATACGTATGTAAGCAGGAGAGTTGGTCAGAGAGCGTTATTGGATTACGTGTTAATTGATAGGCGTGTGAAAGAGACTTTTGGATGTTCATGTGCATAGAGGTGCAACTGGAGGGATGTCTGATCATTATCTTGTGGAGGTGAAGGTGAAGATTTGTAGAGGTTTTCAGAAAAGAAGAGAGAATATTGGGGTGAAGGGAATGGTAAGAATAAGTGAGCTTGGAAAGGAGACTTGAGTGAGGAAGTACCAGGAGAGAATGAGTGCAGAAAAGAAAAAGGTGAGAGCAAAGGACGTAAGCAGAGTGGGGGAAGAATGGGATGTATCTAGGGAAGCAGTGATGGCTTGCGCAAAAGATGCTTGTGGCATGAGAAGTGAGGGAGGTGGGCAGATTAGAAAGGGTAGTGAGTGGTGGGATGAAGAATTATGATTATTAGTGAATAAGAAGAGAGAGGCATTTGGCCGATTTTTGCAGGGAAATAGTGCAAATGACTAGGAAATGTATAAAAGAAAGAGGCAAGAGGTCAAGAGAAAGATGCAAGAGGTGAAAGAGGGCAAATGAGAGTTGGGGTGAGAGTATCATTAAAATTTAGGGAGAATAAAAAGATGTTTTGGAAGGAGGTAAATGAAAAGCATAAGACAAGAGAACAAATAGAAACATCAGTGAAGGGGGCTAATGAGGAGGTAATAACAAGTTGTGGTGATGTGAGAAGGAGATGGCATGAGTATTTTGAAGGTTTATTGAATGTGTTACATGATAGAGTGGCAGATATAGGGTGGTTTGGTCGAGATGGTCTGCAAAGTGAGAGGATCAGGGAGAATGATTTGGTGAACAGAAAAGAGGTAGTGAAAGCTATGCAGAAGATGAAAGCCAGCAAGGAGGTGGGTTTGGATGGTATTGCTGAGGAATATATCAAAAAAGGGGGTAAGTATGTTGCTGAATGGTTGGTGAAGATATTCAATGTATGTATGGCTCATGGTGAAGTGCCTGAGGATTGGTAGAATGCATGCATAGAGCCATTGTACAAAGGCATAGGGGATAAAGGTGAATGTTCAAATTACAGAGGTATAAGTTTGTTGAGTATTCCTGGGATATAATGTAGGAGGGTATTGATTGAGAGGGTGAACTCATGTAAAGAGCATCACAATGGGGAAGAGCAATGTGGTTTCAGAAGTGGTAGAAGATGTGTGGATCGGGTGTTTGCTTTGAAGAATGTACGTGAGAAATACTTAGAAAAATGAATGGATTTGTATGTAGCATTTATGAATCTGGAAAAGGAATATGATAGAGTTGATAGAGATGCTCTGTGGAAGGTATTAAGAGTATATGGTGTGGGAAGCAAGATGCCAGAAGCAGTGAAAAGTTTTTATCAAGGATGTAAGGCATGTGTACAAGTAGGAAGAGAGGAAAGTGATTGGTTCTCAGTGAATGTAGGTTTGCAGCAGGGGTGCATGATGTCTCCATGGTTGTTTAATTTGTTTATGGATGGGGTTGTTAGGGAGGTGAATGCAAGAGTTTTGAGTGAGGGGCAAGTATGCAGTCTGTTGTGAATGAGAGGGTGCGGGAAGTGAGTCAGTTGTTGTTTGCTGATGATACAGCACTGATGGCTGATTCGGGTGAGAAACTGCAGAAGCTGGTGACTGAGTTTGGTAAAGTGTGTGAAAAAAGAAAGCTGAGAGTAAATGTGAATAAGAGCAAGGTTATTAGGTACAGTAGGGTTGAGGGACAAGTTAATTGGGAGGTAAATTTGAATGGAGAAAAACTGGAAGTGAAGTGTTTTAGATATCTGGGAGTGGATTTGGCAGCGGATGGAACCATGGAAGTGGAAGTGAGTCACAGGGTGGGGGAGGGAGCGAAACTTCTGTGAGTGTTGAAAAATGTATGGAAGGCGAGAACATTATCTCAGAAAGCAAAACTGGATATGTTTGAAGGAATAGTGGTTCCAACAATGTTATATGATTGTGAGGTGTGGGCTGTAGATAGGGTTAAGAGGAGGGTGGATGTGTTGGGAATGAGATATTTGAGGACAATATGTGGTGTGAGGTGGTTTGATCGAGTAAGTAATGAAAGGGTGAGAGAGATGTGTGGTAATAAAAAGAGTGAGGTTGTGAGAGCAGAAGAGGGTGTATTGAAATGTTTTGGTCACATGGAGAGAATGAGTGAGGAAAGATTGACAAAGAGGATATATGTGTCAGAGGTGGAGGGAGCGAGGAGAAGTGAGAGACCAAATTGGAGATGGAAGGATGGAGTGAAAAAGATTTTGTGCGATCGGGGCCTGAAGATGCAGGAGGGTGAAAGGCGTGCAAGGAATAGAGTGAACTGGAATGATGTGGTATACCAGGGTGGCGAGTTGTCAATGGAATGAACCATGGCATGTGAAGCAGCTGGGGTAAAGCATGGAAAGTTTTATGGGGCCTGGATGTGGAAAGAGAGCTGTGGTTTCGGTGCATTATACATGACAGCTAGATACTGAGTGTGAACGAATGTGGCATTTGTTGTCTTTTCCTTGTGCTACCTCATGCGCATGCAGGGGGAGGGGGTTGTCATTTCATGTGTGGCAGGGTGGTGATGGGAATGAATAAAGGCAGCAAGTATGAATTATGTACATGTGTATATATGTTTGTCTGTGTATGTATATATAAGTATATGTTGAAATGTATTGGTATGCATATGTGTGTATGTGGACGTGTATGTATATGCATGTGTATGTGGGTGGGTTGGGCCATTCTTTCATCTGTTTCCTTGCGCTACCTCACTGCTCACACGGGAGACAGCGACAAAGTATAATAAATAAATAAATAAACATATATATCATTTATCCCTGGGGATATGGGAGAAAGAACACTTCCCACATATTCCCTTCATGTCATGAAAGGTGATTAAAAGGGAGAAAGCAGGGGGGGTGAATATCCTCCCCTCCCGTTTTCACTCTTCCAAAAGAAGGAACAGAGAAGGGAGGCAGGTGAGGATTTCCCTCTTAGGCTTAGTTGTCTGTTCTTAACGCTACCTCGTTAACATGGGAAATGGCAAATATGTATGAAAAAAATCATTATTAATATTATTACTATTAATATTATTATTATACTTGGTTGCCATTTGCCACGTCAGCGACATAGCACTAGGAAACAGACAAAAAATTGCTCATCCACTCATATACACATATATCTACATAAACACCCATACATGTACACATACACAGACATATACATATAAACACATGTACATACTCATACTTATTTGAATCCATCCAATCCCAGCACCATCCTGCCCCACAAGAAACAGCATCACTAATCCCTGCTTCAGCGAGGTAACCGCTAGGAAAACACAAAAAAAAAAGAGCCACAATCGTTCACCCTCAGTCACTAGCTGTCATGTGTAATAAATCGAAACCACAGCTTCCTATCCACATCCTGGCCCCACACACCTTTCCATGGTTTACCTCAGATGTTTCACATGCCCTGGTTCAGTCCATTGACAGCATGTTGACCCAGTATACCACATTGTTCTAATTCACTCCATTCCTTACATGCCTCTTGCCCTCCTGTCTGTTCAGCCCCTGATCGCTCAAGATCTTTTTCATTCCATCCTTTCAACTCCAATTTGGTCTCCCGCTTCTTCTTGTTCCCTCCACCTCTGACACATATATCCTCTTTGTCAACCTTTCCTCACTCATTCTCTTCTGTGTCCAAACCAAACCATTTCAACACACCCTCTTCTGCTCACTCAACCACTCTTTATTACTACACATCTCTCTTACCCTTTCATTACTTAATCAAACCACCTCACACCCCCATATTGTCCTCAAACATTTCATTTCCGATACATCCACCCTTGATTGCTGTTTCTTGAGTTTGCAAGGGAACAAGTGAGGAAAAGTTACATTCACTCGAATCCATTCTCTAGCTGTCATGTATAATGCATTGAAACCACAGCTACCTAACCACACCCAGGCCCCACAGACCTTTCCATGGTCTCCCCTAGCTGCTTTGTACGCACTGGTTCAGTCCACTGACAGCCCTGTATACCACATAAGTCAAATTCATTCTCTCCTGCATGTTTAGGCCCTGATTGTTTTGACTCCAACCTTTCATCTCCAATTCAGCCTCCCCTTCTTGTTCCTTCCACTTCTGACAAATATATCCTCTTTGTCATCATCTCATTCATGGTCTCCATGCATCCACACCATGTCAGCACACCCTCTTCAACTCTATCAACCACATGCTTACATTACTACACCCCTCTCTTAACCTTTTATTACACACTGAATCAAACCACCTAACAGCACATACTGTCCTTAAACATTTCATTTGCAACATCAACTCAACTCTACACATTCCCACCAACAGCCCATGCCTTGCATCCATATAATGTTGTTGAAACCATCATACCTTCAAACATACCCAAAATTGCCCTCCCAGATAACAAACTCTCATTCCATACATTCTCCATTGCCCTCAGATCTTTTGCCCCTCATCCACCTGAAGGTTTACTTCTCCCATGGTTTCATTTACCACCATGTCCACTTCTAGATGTCTAAAACACTTCTTCCTTCAATTTCTCTCTATTCAAACTTACACTGCAGATAATCTGTCCCTCTACCTTGCTAAACCTAATAACTTAGCTTTTATTCACATTTATACTCAACTTCCTTCTTTCACACATTCTTTCAAAGTCAATCCCTAACTTCCGCAGTTTTTCACTCAAATCTGGCACCAGTGTTAAGTCTTCAGCAAAAAAAAAAAAAAAAAAAAAAAAAACTGGCTTACTTCCCCTTCATCCCCTACAGACTGCATACTTGCATCTCTCTCCAAGACTCTTGTAATTACCTCTCTCATCATCCCATCCATAAACAACTTAAAAATCCATGGTAAATCACATCTCTGCCGCATACCAACCTTCTCTTGGAACCATTCATTCTCCTCCTGTCCTACTTGTACATATGCCTTATACCTTTGATAAAATCTTCTATGCTTCAAGCAGCTTTCCTCCCAAACCATATATTCTTAAAACCTTCCATAAGGCATCTCTATCAACCCCATCAAATGTTTTCTCCAGATCCATTAATACTACATACAAATCCTTCTGTTTTTATCATCAGTTCTCACACACCCTTTAAAGCAAAAAACCTGAAACCTATATCCTCAACCACTTCTGAATTGACACTGTTCTTCCTTAATATAATGCTCTCAACATACCCCCACCATCTCAATCATTACTCTTCCATACAACTTACCAGGTACACTCAACAACCCTACCCTGAATAGGTTGAACATTCAATCTATTCCCCTTACCTTTCTACAATGGTGCTATACATGCATTTTGCACATGCTCAGGCACCTCACCATGTACCATGTGTTTGATGATGGAGTGGCAGATGTAGGGAGTTTTGGTCAGGATGGTGTGCAAAGTGAAATAGTCAGGGAGAGTGCTTTGGTGAAGAGGGAAGAGGTGATGAAAGCCTTGTGACAGATGAAATCCAGTAAGGTGGCAGGTTTGAATGGTATTGCAGTTGAATTTATTCAGAAAGGGGGTGACTGTGTTGTTGATTGGTTGGTAAGAATATTCGTTGTATGTATGGATCATGGTGAAGTGCCAGAGGATTGGCAGAATGCATGTATAGTGCCACTCTATAAAGGTAAAGATGATATAGGTGAGTGTTCAAACTAGAGGCATACGTGTATAGTAGGGTAATGATTGAGAGGGTGAAGGCATGTACAGACCATCAGACTGAGGAGGAGCAGTGTGGTTTCAGAGGTGATAAAGAATTTGTGGATCAGGTGTTTGCTTTGAAGAATGTGTGAGAAATACTTACAAAAACAGATGAATTTGTATATAGCATTTATGAATCTGGATAATACATACCATAAGCTTTGTGGAAGGTCTTAAGAGTATATGGTGTGGGAGGTAAGCAGCTAGAAGCAGGGAAGTTTTCTAGTAATGAGAAGTTTGTATCAAGGGTGTAAGGCATGTATACAAGAAGGAAGAATGGAGAGTGATTGGCTCCCAATGAAGGTCGGTCTGCGGTGTGAGTTCCTGATGTCCCCATTCTTGCTTAATTTGTTTATGGATGGGGTGATTAAGAAGTTCTGGAGAGAGGGGATGAGAGGACCTGGGAAGTGAGTCAGTTGTTGTCTGCCGATGATACAGCACTTGTGGCTGATTCTTGAGAGAAACTGCAGAAATTGGTGACTGTTTGGAAAAAGGTGTGAAAGGAGAAAGTTGAGAGTAAATGTGAATAAGAGCAAGGTTATATGGTTCAGCATTGATGAGGGACAAGTTAGTTGGGATCTGAATTTGAATGGAAAAAATTGGAAGATGTAAATTGTTTTATACATCTGGGAGTGGACTTAACAGCGAATGGAACCATGGAAGCGAGTCATAGGGTGGGGAAGGGGGCAAAGGTTCTGGGAGTGATGAAGAAGGTGTGGGAAGAGTGAACGTTACCTCAAAGAGCAAAAATGGGTATCTTTGAAGGAAGAATAGTGCCAACAATATTATATGCTAACAAAGCATGGGCTATAGATAGGGTTGCACAGAGTGCTGTCAGTGGACTGAACCAAGGGCATGTGAAATGTCTGCTCCCTTTCCACATCCAGGCCACACAAACCTTTTCACGGTTTACCTCAGATGCTTCACATGCCTTGGTTCAATCCACTGACAGCATGTCTACTCTAGTATACCACATCATTCCAGTTCATTCCATTCCTTGCACGCCTATCACCCTCCTGTATGTTCAAGTCCCAATCGCTCAAAGTCTTTCTCACTCCATCCTGCCACCTTCAATTTGGTCTCCTGCTTCTTCTTCCCTCTACCTCTGACACATATAT
Organism: Panulirus ornatus; assembly: GCF_036320965.1. Taxonomy (NCBI): domain Eukaryota; kingdom Metazoa; phylum Arthropoda; class Malacostraca; order Decapoda; family Palinuridae; genus Panulirus; species Panulirus ornatus. The sequence continues at coordinate 19,436,875 of NC_092229.1, read as the reverse complement.
CCTCTTGGTCAATCTTCCCTCACTCATTCTCTCCATGAGACCAAACCATTTCAACACACCCTCTTCTGCTTTCTCAACCACATTCCTTCTATTATCACACACCTCTCTTGCCCTTTCATGACTTACTCAATCAAACCACCTCAAACCACATATTGTCCTCACACATCTCATTTCCAACACATCCACCCTCCTCCACACAACCCTATCTATAGCCCAATGCCTCGCAACCACATAACATTGTTGGAACCACTATTCCCTCAAACATACCCATTTTTGCTCTTCGAGATGACGCTCTTGCCTTCCACACATTATTCAACACTCCCAGAACCTTCGTCCCCTCCCCCACCCTGTGACTAGCTTCCTCTTCCATGGTTCCAATCGCTGCCAAGTCCACTCTCAGATATCTAAAACACTTCACTTCCTCCAAGTTTTCTCTAATCAAACTTCTGTACATACCACCAAACCTGTCTCTCACCCCTGCTGAACCTAATAACATTGCTCTTATTCACATTTACTCTCAACTTTTTCCAAACTCAGTCACCAACTTCTGACATTTCTCATTCAAATCAGCCACCAGATCTGTATCACCAGCTATCAACTATTGACTCACTTCCCAAGTGCTGTCATCCCCAACAGACTGCATACTCACCCTTCTCTCTAAAACTCTGCTCTTGCATTTACCTCCTGAACCACCCCATCCATAAACAAATTAATCAACCAAGGGGAAATCACACACCCCTGCTGCAAACCGACCTTCACTGAGAGCCAATCTCTCTCCTCTCTTCTTTCTCGTACACATGCCTTATACCCTTGATGAAAATTTCTCACTGCTTCTAGCAGCTTACCTCCCAATACATATTCTCAAGACCTTCCATAAAGCATCTCTATCAACCCTATCATACCTTCTCCAGATCCATGAATGCTACATACAACTCCATCTGTTTTTCCGAGCATTTCTTACATATATTCTTCAAATTAAACACCTGATCCACATGTCCCCTATAATTTCTAAAACCACACTGCTACTCCCTAATCTGATGCTCTGTACATGCCTTCACTCTCTCAATCAATACCCTCCCATAAAAGTTTCCAGGAATACTCAGCAAACTTATGCCTCTATAGTTTGAACACTCACTTTTTATCCCCTTTACCTTTGCAAAATGGCATTATACATGCATTCTGCCAATCCTCAGTCACTTCACCATGATCCATACATACATTGAATACCCTTACCAACCAATCAACAACACAGTCACCCCCTTTCTTTATAAATTCAACCGCAACAACATTCAAACCCACCGCCTTGCCGGATTTCATTTCTGCAAGGCTTTAACCACCTTTTCTTTCTTCACCAAACCAATCTCTCCAACTCTCTCACTTAGCACACCACCCAAAAAAAAAAAAAAAAACCTTACATATGCCACTCATCATCAAACACATTCAACAAACCTTCAAAATATTCACTCCATCTCCACCTTCATCACTACCTGCTTGTTACTTCCCCCTTCACTAATGTTCCCATTTGTTCTCTTGTCTTATGCATTTTACTTACCTCCTTCCAAAACATCTTTTTATTCTCCTTTAAGTTTAATGATACTCCTCACCCCAACTATCATTTGCCCTCTTTTTCACCCCTTGCACCTTCCTCTTGACCTCCTGCTGCTTTCTCTTATACATCTCCCAATATATATATATATATATATATATATTCTTTTCTTTTATTTTTTTGCTTTGTCGCTGTCTCCCGCGTTTGCGAGGCAGCGCAAGGAAACAGACGAAAGAAATGGCCCAACCCACCCCCATACACATGTATATAACATACGTCCACATACGCAAATATACATACCTACACAGCTTTCCATGGTTTACTCCAGACACTTCACATGCCCTGATTCAATCCACTGACAGCACGTCAACCCCGGTATACCACATCGATCCAATTCACTCTATTCCTTGCCCTCCTTTCACCCTCCTGCATGTTCAGGCCCCGATCACACAAAATCTTTTTCACTCCATCTTTCCACCTCCAATTTGGTCTCCCACTTCTCCTCGTTCCCTCCACCTCTGACACATATATCCTCTTGGTCAATCTTTCCTCACTCATTCTCTCCATGTGCCCAAACCATTTCAAAACACCCTCTTCTGCTCTCTCAACCACGCTCTTTTTATTTCCACACATCTCTCTTACCCTTACGTTACTTACTCGATCAAACCACCTCACACCACACATTGTCCTCAAACATCTCATTTCCAGCACATCCATCCTCCTGCGCACAACTCTATCCATAGCCCACGCCTCGCAACCATACAACATTGTTGGAACCACTATTCCTTCAAACATACCCATTTTTGCTTTCCGAGATAATGTTCTCGACTTCCACACATTCTTCAAGGCTCCCAGAATTTTCGCCCCCTCCCCCACCCTATGATCCACTTCCGCTTCCATGGTTCCATCCGCTGCCAGATCCACTCCCAGATATCTAAAACACTTTACTTCCTCCAGTTTTTCTCCATTCAAACTTACCTCCCAATTGACTTGACCCTCAACCCTACTGTACCTAATAACCTTGCTCTTATTCACATTTACTCTTAACTTTCTTCTTTCACACACTTTACCAAACTCAGTCACCAGCTTCTGCAGTTTCTCACATGAATCAGCCACCAGCGCTGTATCATCAGCGAACAACAACTGACTCACTTCCCAAGCTCTCTCATCCCCAACAGACTGCATACTTGCCCCTCTTTCCAAAACTCTTGCATTCACCTCCCTAACAACCCCATCCATAAACAAATTAAACAACCATAGAGACATATATATATATATATATATATATATATATATATATATATATATATATATATATATATATACATATATATATGTATTTGATGTTGTAGGTATTATTAAGACATCCAATATCAACTTTATTTTTGTCTATATTATGGCTCCCTTATATCCTATCTTGTTTGTCTTCCATTTTTACAAAATGAAGAAAAATCAACCTTAACAACACTGGCAGTTATATCCGCTGGTTGAAGGCAGCTGCAAACAGCAACTACACCATTCCTTACCCAAATTTTAAAACTTTCATTAATGGCAGTCACATCTGCTGGTTGTCTCAGGAACTATAAGGAATACCTGCCACTTATCATTATCTCATTACTGCACTCCTAAACTGGATGCAAACTCTGAAAAACAAAAAAAAAAAGGAAAATTATACATTTTTAAAATATTATACTTAATCACTGTTTCCTGCATCAGCAAGGTAGTGCCAGAAACATACAAAATAAAGACCCTTCCACTCATAAACACACATAAATACATACATGCACACACACACATACAGGAGTCATGTGTGGAAAGCTCTTCCTCCTCGAAGGCTCAGATTGGGGTGTCTAAATGTGTGTGGGTGTAACCAAGATGAGAAAAAAGGAGAGATATGTAGTATTTTTGAGGAAAGGAACCTTGATGTTTTGGCTCTTAGTGAACCAAGGCTCAAGGGTAAAGAGGAAGAATGGTTTGGGAATGCCTTGGGAGCTAAGTCTGGGGTTGGTGAGAGGACAAGAGCAAAGAAAGGAGTAGCACTACCCCTGAAGCAGTTGTGGGAGTATGTGACAGTGTAAGAAAGAGAATTCTACATTGATGTGGGTAAAACTGAAAGTGGATGGATAGAGAAAGGTGATTATTGATGCCCATGCACCTGGTCATGAGAAGAAAGATCATGAGAGGCAAGTATTTTGGGAGCAGATGAGTGAGTGTGTTAGCAGCTTTGATGCACGAGACCAAGTTATAGTGATGGGTGATTTGAATGCGAAGGTGAGTAATGTGGCAGTTGCGGGTATAACTGGCGTACATGGGGTGTCCAGTGTTGGAAATGGATATGGTGAAGAGCTTGTAGATTTGTGTGCCAAAAAAGGACTGGTAATTGGGAATGCCTGGTTCAAAAAGAGATATATACATAAGTATATGAATACGAGTAAGAGAGATGGTCAGAGTGTTATTGGATTACGTGTTAATTGACAGGCATGTAAAAGAGAGACTTTTGGATGTTAATGTGCTGACAGGGGCAGCTGGAGGGATGTCTGATCACTATCTTGTGGAGGCGTAGGTGAACATTTGTAGAGGTTTTCAGAAAAGAAGGGAAAATGTTAGGAAGAAGAGAGTGGTGAGAGTGAGAAAGCTTGGAAAGGAGACTTGCGTGAGGAAGTACCAGGAGAGACTGAGTGTAGAATGGCAAAAGATGAGAGCAAATGACGTAAAGGGAGTGGGGGAGGAATAAGATATACTTAGGGAAGTAATGATGGCTTGCGCAAAAGAAGCATGTAGCATAAGAAAGGGGGAAGATGGGCAGATTAGAAAGGGTAGAGAGTGGTGGGATGAAGAAGCAAGACTGTTAGTGAAAGAGAAGAGAGAGGTGTTTGGAAGATTTTTGCTGGGAAGTAGTGCAAATGACTGGGAGATGTATAAAAGAAAGAGGCAGGAGGTCAAGAGAAAGGCACAAGATGTGAAGGCAACAAGTGAGAGTTAGGGTGAGAGAGTATCATTAAATTTTAGGGAGAATAAAAAATGTTTTGAAAGGAGGTAAATAAAGTGCATAAGACAAGAGAACAAATGGGAACATCGGTGATGGGGGGTAATATCGAGGTAATAACAATTGGTGATGAAGTGAGGAGATGGTGTGAGTATTTTGAAGATTTGTTGAATGTGTTTGATGATGATGTGGTAGATATAGGGTGTTTTGGTCAGGGTGGTGTGCAGAGTGAGAGGGGTCAGGAAGAATGGTTTGGTAAACAGAGAAGAGACAGCGAAAGCTTTGCAGAAGATGAAAGCCAGCGAGGCGGTAGTTTTGGATGGTATTGCAGTGGAATCACCTAAAAAAGGGGGTAAATGTGTTGTTGACTGGTTAGTAAGGATATTCAATGTATGTATGGATCATGGTTAAGTGCCTGAGGATTGGCGGAAGGCATGCATTGTGCCATTGTACAACGGCAAAGGGGATAAAGGCGAGCGTTCAAATTACAGAGGCATATGTTTGTTGAGTATTCCTGGGAAATTATATGGGAGGGTATTGACTGAGAGGGTAAAGGCATGTACAGAGCATCAGATCAGGGAAGAGCAGTGTGGTTTCAGAAGTGGTAGAGGATGTGTGGATCAGGTGTTTGCTTTGCAGAGTGTACGTGAGATATATTTAGAAATCAGATGGATTTGTATGGAGCATTTATGGATCTGGAGAAGGCATGTGATAGGGATGATAGAGATGCATTGTGAAAAGTTTCAAGAGTATATGGTATGGAAGGTAAGTTGCCAGAAGCAGTGAAAAGTTTTACCAAGGATGTAAGGCATGTGTACGAGTAGGAAGAGAGGAAGGCGATTGGTTCCTAATGAAAGTCAGTTTGCGGCAGGGGTGTGTAATGTTTCCATGGTTGTTTAATTTGTTTACTGATGGGGTGGTTAGGGAGGTGAATGCAAGAGTTTCGGAGAGGGGCCAATATGCAGTCTGTTCTGGATGAGAGGGCTTGGGAAGCGAGTCAGTTGTTGTTTGCTGATGATACAGTGCTGGTGGTTGATTCGGGTGGGAAACTGCATAAGTTGGTGACTGAGTTTGGTAAAGTGTGTGAGAGAAGAAAGTTGAGAGTAAATGTGAATAAGAGCAAGGTTATTAGGTTCAGTAGGGTTAAGGGACAAGTTAATTGGGAAGTAAGTTTGCATGGAGAAAAACTAGAGGAAGTGAAATGTCTAGATATCTGGGAGTGGACTTAGCAGCAGATGGAACCATGGAAGCGGAAGCGAGTCACACAGTGGGGGAGGGGACGAAGGTACTGGGAATGTTGAAGAATGTGTGGAAGGCGAGAACATTAACTCGGACAGCAGAAATGGGTATGTTTGAAGGAGTAGTGATTCCAACAATGTTATATGTTTGCGAGGCATGGGCTATAGATAGGGTTGAGCGGAGGAGGGTGGATGTTTTGGAAATGAAATGTTAGGAAAATATGTGGTGTAAGGTGGATCGATCGAGTAAGTAATGAAAGGGTAAGAGAAATGTGCGGTAATAAAAATAGTGGTTGCGAGAGAAGAGGGTGTGTTAAAATGGTTTGGACACATAGAGAGAATCAGAGAAGAAAGACTGACAAACTGGATATGTATATGTATGTGCATATATGTATATATGTGTGTATATGAGTGGATGAGTCTTTGTCTGTTTCCTGGCGCTACATGTGTTGATATGTATATGTATGTGTATATATGTATATATGTGTGTGTATATGAGAGGATGGGTCTTTGTCTGTTTCCTGGTGCTACAGTGCTGATGCAGGAAACAGTGATCAAAAGGGTGTGCTAAAATGGTTTGGACATATGGAGAGAATGTATGAAGAAAGATTGACAAAGAGGATACATGTGTCAAGGGTGAAGGGAACAAGGAGAAGTGAGAGACCAAATTGGAGGTGGAAAGATGGAGTGAAAAAGATTTTGAGCGATTGGGGCCTGAACATAGAGAAGGGTGAGAGGCATGCACGGAACAGAGTGAATTGGAATTATGTGGTATACCGGGGTTGATGTGCTGTCAATGGAATAAATTAGGGCACATGAAATGTCTGGAGTAAACCATGGAAAGGTCTGTGGGGCCTGGAAGTGGATAGGGAGCTGTGGTTTTCGTGCATTACACATAACACCTAGAGACTGAGTGTGAACGAATGTGACCTTTTTAGTCTGTTTTCTTGGGGTTACCTCACTGAAGCAGGGGGTAGTGATGCTGCTTCCTGTGGGGCAGGGTGGCACCAGAAATGACTAAAGGGAAGCATGTGCGAATATGTACATGTGTATATATGCATATGTCTATGTGTACGTATATGTTGATATGTTGATGTATATGTATATGCATGTGCGCATATGGAGGTTTATGTAAATATACGTGTATATGAATGGATGTGCCATTCTTTGTCAGTTTCCTGGCACTACACTGCTTATGCAGGAAACAGCGATCAAGTACAAATAATAATAATAATAATAATAATAATAATAATAATAATAATAATAATAATAAGAATAATAATAATAATTCATTATATTATACTTAGTCGCTGTCTCCTGCGTTAACGGGGGAGCACAAGGAAACAGATGAAACAATGGCCCAACCCACCCAATCACATGTATATACATAAACGCCCACTCACACACATATACATACCTATACATTTCAACGTATACATACATATACATACACATATAAACATATATACACATGTACATATTCATACTTGCTGCCTTCATCCATTCCCGTCGCCATCCTGCCATGCATGAAAAAATCCCCACCCCCACAAGGTAGTGCTAGGAAAAGACAACAAAGGCCACATTCGTTCACACTCCATCTCTAGCTGTCATGTGTAATGCACCGAAACCATAGCTCCCTTTCCACATCCACGGCCCCACAAAACTTTCCATGGTTTACCTCAGACACTTCACATGCCCTGGTTCAATCCACTGACAGCACGTCAACCGCGATATACCACGTCGTTCTAATTCACTCTATTCCTTGCATGTCTTTCACCTTCCTGTGTCTTCAGGCCCTGATCACTAAAAATCTTTTTCACTCCATCCTTTCACCTTCAATTTGTCTCCCACTTCTCTCGTTCCCTCCACCTCTGACACATATATCCTCTTTGTCAATCTTTCCTCACTCATTCTCTCCATGTGAACAAGCAATTTCAATACATCCTCTTCTGCTCTCTCAACCACGCTCTTTTAATTACCACACATATCTCCTACCCTTTCACTACTTACACAATCAAACCATCTCACACCACATATTGTCCTGAAACATTTCATTCCCAACACATCCACCCTCCTCCGCACAACCCTATCTATATCCAATGCCTCGCAACCATACAACAATGTTGGAATCACTATTCCTTCAAACATATCCATTTTTGCTCTCCATGATAACGTTCTCACCTTCCACACATTCTTCAATGCTCCCAGAACCTTCGCCCCCTCCCCCACCCTGTGTGACTCACTTCCACTTCCATGGTTCCATCTGCTGCCAAATCCACTCACAGATATCTAAAACACTTCACTTTCTCCAGTTTTCTCCATTCAAACTTATCTCCCAATTAACTTGCCCCCCAACCCTACTAAGCCTAATAACCTTGCTCTTACTCACATTTACTCTCAGCTTTCTTCTTTTACACACTTTACCAAACTTAGTCACCAGCTTCTGCAGTTTCTCACCCGAATCATCCAACAGCGCTGTATCATCAGCGAACAACAACTGACTCACTTCCTAAGCCCTCTCATCCACAACAGACTGCATACTAGCCCCTTTCTCCAAAACTCTTGCATTCACCTCCCTAACAACCTCATCCATTAACAAATCAAACAACCATGGAGACATCAGGCACCTCTTCCACAAACCAACATTCACTGGGAACCAATCACTTTCCTCTCTTCCTACTCATACACACACCTTAAATCCTTGATAAAAACTTTTTACTGCTTCTAGCAACTTACCTCCCACACCATATATTCTTAATACCTTCCACAAAGCATTTCTATCAAATCTATCATACGCCTTCTCCAGATCCATAAATGCTACATATAAATCCATCTGCTTTTCTAAGTATTTCTCACATATATTTTTCAAGCAAACACCTGATCCACACATCCTCTACCACTTCTGAAACCACACTGCTCTTACCCAGTCTGATGCTCTGTACATGCCTTTACCCTCTCAATCAATACCTTCCCATATAATTTCCCAGGAATACTCAACAAACTTATACCTTTGTAATTTGAACACTCACTTTTATCCCCTTTGTCTTTGTACAATAGCAATATGCATGCATTCCGCCAATCCTCAGGTACTTCACCAAGAACCATACATACAATGAATATCCTTACCAACAAGTCAACAACTACAATACCATCCAAACCTGCTGCCTTCCTGGCTTTCATCTTCCGCAAAGCTTTCACTACCTCTTCGCTGTTTACCTGAACCATTCTCCCTGACCGTCTCACTCTGCACACCACCTCGACCAAAACACCCTATATCTGCCACTCTTTCATCAAACACATTCAACAAACCTTCAAAATACTCACTCAATCTTCTCACTTAACCACTACCTGTTATTACCTCCCCATTAGCCCCCTTCACCGATGTTCCCATTTGTTCTCGTCTTACGCACTTTATTTACCTCCTTTCAAAACATCTTTTCATTCTCCCTGAGATTAAATGATACTCTCTCACCCAACTCTCATCTGCCTTCTTTTTCAGTTACAGTGAATTCAAGTTCAATCAAAGAATACTTAATTGTAAATATGAGTGCATACCTTTATGAACTTTCCATTGTAAAAGAAGTGGAAATAACAATGGAAAATGACACCATTTCATAGAAATGCATAAATCCTATCATTTCATTACTTTCGATGGGGTACCATTTATTTTTTCCACTATCCCATGACTGCCATCAACCTCTGCACTTGATACTTACTTGTCTCTTCAATGATCATGTCATGAAGTTCATTACCATATATATAGGAAACGATAGAAATATTGTTACACATTCTAAACTTCATCAATTGTACAAATGACAGTGTCACTGACAGCATCATTACCCGCAAAAACAAGTGGTTGGGCAGGCACAATAATAAGTAAAGATAACTGTACTATCTGAGCAGTATGCACTGAAACCACAGTCTCCTATCCACCACCAGGTCCCACAAATCATTCCACGATTTCACCCAGCTGCTTCATATGCCCTAGTTCAGTCCACTGACAACACATCACCTTCTGAATATCACACTGCTTCAAGTCACAATACCCCATGCATGCCTTTCACCCTCCTACATGTTCAAGATTCCAAGCACTCAAAATCTTATTCATTCCATCCTTCCGTCTCTAACTCAGTTTCCCCATTTTCCTTGTACCCTCCACTTCTGAAACATACATCCTCTATGACAACCTCTCCTAACTCATTCCTGCCATGTTCCCAAACTATTTTAGCATTTGCTCTTCGGCTCTCAACGATAATCTAATTACCAACCTTTCACTTACTGTATCATTACTTACTCAACCAACCCTCTTCACAGAACATGTTGTCCTCAAACATATAATTTGCAATAAATTCACCCTCTTCCATACATTCTCATCTATAGCCCATACCTCCCATCCATACACCACAACTGGGATTATTGTACCTTTAAAAACAACTTTTTGCCCTCCCAGATGGTGACCTCTCTTTCCTTACATTCCTAATGCTACAAGAACCTTTGCTCCCTCATCCATCCTATGATTAACCTTAACTTCTTAGCCGTATAAGAATCTTATGAATAAATATATGATTTCTCTCTTTGAACCTTAAATGGCTTACAATAGTAGTGGATTAGCTGATAGAAAAATAGCAAAATAAAACAAGCACAAGTGATGGGACTAGACTTGGCAGCTGAGAGAAATGAAATTCAACATAAAAGTACAGTGGTGAGTGCTGTGTATTATCCCTGCCATCATAGCAAAATCTTGTCTTAGTACTCAAAGGTAAATACAAATCTCTCTCTCTCTCTCTCTCTCTCTCTCTCTCTCTCTCTCTCTCTCTCTCTCTCTTCTTTTACAGGTTAAGCAAACTTTATGGGTAACATTTGTGTGTTATTAGGGCCTACAACAGTCGTGGATTAGCAGCTAAAAAAAAAAAAAGCATCATAAAAGAAGCAAGACAAGTGATGGGACTATAACAGGAAGCTGAGAGAAATTAAATTCAACATAAAAGTAAAGTGGTGAGTGCCACATGTTATCACCACCATCTTAGCAAAATCTGTCTTGGGTACTCAAAAGTACGTATGTACTCTCTCTCTTCGTCTTTCCTTTTAGAGGTTAAGCAAACTTTGTGGGTAATATTTGTGTATTATTAGGGGCCTCTAGCCCCCAATCTTGTATTTACAATGAAAACCACTTCACCAAAATTTGCTCAAATTCTCAATCCCTATTGTGCATAATATTGCTACAAGACTTTAGATAATAAGAGTATAATGGCAAGCTACCAAAATTATTCCTAAACTGAGAAATAAATCCCAGGGGAGGCATCTATAAGACCTTAACTTATTTAGTTTACAAAAGAGATTAAAAAGCGATATGATGGAGGTATTCAGTTATCAAAGTTTTCATATTTTGGTCTAAGTATAATTCAAGGCTAGATCAGTCAAATTTCACTTATGAGAATCCATACAATCTTGTAGGCAAAATTTTAAATTCATATATGGCTAAATCATTTTTCTTCAACAGAATCATAAACATATAGAGTGGTAAACTTGTATGGTACCTCAAATGAAAGTAATAGCACACAAAGGGAGACTTGACAAATGCTTCAATTTAGGTCCATGACTAATATGATTTCCCTCCACTGGTATATTTACCACAGAAATGTGTTTACCTTTTTACCCTTAAAATGCAAAACTCTAGGCTTCTGTTCTCTTTTGCTTTCACAACCAACCTCAAAAGATCTCACTGGTCTGTTGCATGCTTTTCTTACTATTCCTTTGTATCACAAACTCATGAACAGCTACAAACATGAAACTAATTACAATACATACTATCAAGTAATGACTCCTCTCTTTCCTGTTCTAAGAAAGTTTGTTCTCATTTTATTCTTAGAAAGCCAATTCTTTTTTTTAAGGGAAGACACGTTCAAATATATACATTCATATATATATATATATATATATCTAGTCCTTACAGAAACATCACTATGTCCTTACTCTTAGCATTTTCAAAAATTGTGTTGATGGTACTGAAAACTTCAGCTGCAGGGCGGGAGGCATCTATCCGGTGGTGAAGGCCTGAGAAATATCATGGCTTTAATATAACAAAATATTGCACTTAAACTGCTAATACACTATTTTTGCATACACATACACACACACACAAAGGAAAAAATACGGTATTAGAATTCAGAGAGTTTAGTTATCGGCAGGACTGGCCTTTCCTATACACTCAAGAGTGTACTGCCCCAACTGTTAAGGGAACCCCTAGTCCCGATTGCTATATAGCAGCCTTCAAAAAGCAGGAAATGCTGTCCTAGACACCCTAAATTGTCAATTTTTTTTGGGGGGTAATCAGCTCCTGGAGCTTATGCTCACAGGTTACTGGGAAAGGCAAGCTTCAAACAAACCCACCATGGAATTTCAAGGCAGTTCACCGAGCCTCTTGGTGTCTTAGGCACAAAACATAATAATTTTTCCTCAGTCAGTCATCCTCTGGCCATGTCAAAGACAGAACAGTGAGTTTCTAAGAAGGAAACAGCAATTTATAGTGAGATTTATAGGACCAAGCATAAAATTATCTTCAGTTATTTGACAATTATGATTTCCTACATATTGTTCGAGAATGACCTTATGGAAACTGAATCTTTCAGCATCAAAAGTTGACTAAAATGAGGCAGGAAAAAGTTTTCTAGCAAAAGTGGAAGCAGTGTTTTCAATATCTGCTTGACCTTGACAACAATTTGTTAGACTACTGTGGCTGGTAAGTTTACAAACTTAGAGTTTTGCTGTCATGAAAAAATTATCAGCAAATGAAACTAATTATTGCAAGAAAAGAATGGTCTTATACCATACATTATGATAATAATCAGAGATTAACATTTTCATGCAAGTAAAATAAATGATAAAACATGCAGTAGGAACTCAATTTACACTTAGGCCTTACTCCCGCACTTTTTAGTGCACTACACTAAAAAATCTACAAAACATCGAGGTATTACAGCTGAGGTACTGAATGAGAAGTACCCCTTAAACTTTTTATTTTCCCAATGTTGTAGGAATTAAATTGTAAAAACACTCCTTAAACAACTTGAAAATGTGAAAATGTCACCCACTCTCATCAACCAGCAACATCCCTATGGTTGTCATTTGCCTGTATAAGTTAATCAGTGGCATCAGCGCACATTCTGCTCCCAACTAGTCATTTGCCTGTATAAGTTAATCAGTGGCATCAGCGCACATTCTGCTCCCACCTGTGGCAGAAACTACATGCTTTGCTTTGTTTGGATGGACATTAAATTTTCTCTTTCTAAGTTTTTGTACTGCTTATGTGGATTATATGGATAAATTATATTTTTCTAGAGTGGGGAGGGTTCTGGTACTTCTGGAAAAACTGGAAAGTGCACAAGTTACATAGAAGTACACAGGTAAAGAATAAAAAAATCATAATATAGGGAAATAATACCAGGGATCTCTGGTAAAAAAGTTATTGTTCCTCATCATGTTGAGTCTGTATAGCACAGTTGAAAGACAATAAAGTGAAGCATTTATTCATGGCATTCTGGGCACTGTGTGAATTTAATCTGCAAAATAATCACACTGCTTAATTGATTTCCTTCCAGGGTATGAATCAATGCAGAAAGATACATCTGCCATCACAACAACTGAGAAGGAAGTCCTACACTATTGTGTACATAGATTCACATGGCATGCAGCATGGCATTCTATAATATCTATTCATTTTATCATACTTTGTCGCTGTCTCCCACGTTAGCGAGGTAGCGCAAGGAAACAGACGAAAGAATGGCCCGACTCACCCACATACACATGTAAACACCCACACACACACATATACATACCTATATGTTTCAACATATACATACATATGCATACAGACATATACATATATACTATTTATTTATATATTTTGCTTTGTCGCTGTCTCCCGCGTTTGCGAGGTAGCGCAAGGAAACAGACGAAAGAAATGGCCCAACCCACCCCCATACACATGTATATACACACACGTCCACACACGCAAATATACATACCTATACATCTCAATGTACACATATATATACACAGACAGACACATACATATATACCCATGCACACAATTTACACTGTCTGCCTTTATTCATTCCCATCGCCACCTCGCCAAACATGGAATACAATCCCCCTCCCCCCTCATGTGTGCGGGGTAGCGCTAGGAAAAGACAACAAAGGCCTCATTCGTTCACACTCAGACTCTAGCTGTCATGCAATAATGCCCGAAACCACAGCTCCCTTTCCACATCCAGGCCCCACACAGCTTTCCATGGTTTACCCTAGACACTTCACAAGCCCTGATTCAATCCACTGACAGCACGTCAACCCCGGTATACCACATTGATCCAATTCACTCAATTCCTTGCCCTCCTTTCACCCTCTTGCATGTTCACGCCCCGATCACTCAAAATCTTTTTCACTCCATCTTTCCACCTCCAATTTGGTCTCCCACTTCTCCTCGTTCCCTCCACCTCCGACACATATATCCTCTTGGTCAATCTTTCCTCACTCATTCTCTCCATGTGACCAAACCATTTCAAAACACCCTCTTCTGCTCTCTCAACCACGCTCTTTTTATTTCCACACATCTCTCTTACCCTTACATTACATACTCGATCAAACCACCTCACACCACACATTGTCCTCAAACATCTCATTTCCGGCACATCCACCCTCCTGCACACAACTCTATCCATAGCCCACGCCTCGCAACCATACAACATTGTTGGAACCACTATTCCTTCAAACATACCCATTTTTGCTTTCCGAGATAATGTTCTCGACTTCCACACATTCTTCAAGGCTCCCAGAATTTTCGCCCACTCCCCCACCCTATGATCCACTTCTGCTTCCATGGTTCCATCCACTGCCAGATCCACTCCCAGATATCTAAAACACTTTACTTCCTCCAGTTTTTCTACATTCAAACTTACCTCCCAATTGACTTGACCCTCAACCCTACTGTACCTAATAACCTTGCTCTTATTCACATTTACTCTTAACTTTCTTCTTTCACACACTTTACCAAACTCAGTCACCAGCTTCTGCAGTTTCTCACATGAATCAGCCACCAGCGCTGTATCATCAGCGAACAACAACTGACTCACTTCCCAAGCTCTCTCATCCACAACAGACTTCATTCTTGCCCCTCTTTCCAAAACTCTTGCATTCACCTCCCTAACAACCCCATCCATAAACAAATTAAACAACCATGGAGACATCACACACCCCTGCCGCAAACCTACATTCACTGAGAACCAATCACTTTCCTCTCTTCCTACACGTACACATGCCTTACATCCTCGATAAAAACTTTTCACTGCTTCTAACAACTTACCACCCACACCATATATTCTTAATACCTTCCACAGAGCATCTCTATCAACTCTATCATATGCCTTCTCCAGATCCATAAATGCTACATACACATCCATTTGCTTTTCTAAGTATTTCTCACATACATTCTTCAAATTCAAATTCTACATATTCACACAAGCTGCCTTCATCCATTCCCATCGCCACCCCGCCACACATAAAATGGCACCCACCCCCCACCCCACCCCACCACCACCATGCACACACAAGGTAGTGCTACGAAAAGACAACAAAGGCCACATTTGTTCACACTTAGTGACTAGCTGTCATGTGTAATGCACCGAAACCACAGCTCTCCTTTCCATATCCAGGCCCCACAATACTTTGCATGGTTTGCCCTAGACGCTTCACATGCCCTGGTTCAATCCGTTGACAGCACGTCGACCCCGGTATATCACATTGTTCCAATTCACTCTATTCCTTGCACACCTTTCACCCTCCTGTATGTTCAGCCCCAATCGCTCAGAATCTTTTTAACGCCATCCTTCCACCTCCAATTTGGTCTCCCACTTCTCCTCGTTCCCTCCACCTCCGACACATATATCCTCGTTGTCAATCTTTCCTCACCCATTCTCCCCATGTGACTAAACCATTTCAATACACTCTCTTCTGCTATTGCAACCACACTCTTTTTATTACTTAATCAAACCACTTCACACTACATATTGTCCTCAAATATATTTCCAGCACATCCACCCTCCTCCACAGAACCCTATATATATATCCCATGCCTCGCAACCATATAACCTTGTTGGAACCACTATACCTTCAAACATACCCATTTTTGCTCTCCAAGACAAAGTTCTCGCCTTCCACACATTGTTCAACACTCCCACAACCTTCAGCCCCATCCCCACCCTGTGACTCACTTCTGCTTCCATGGTTCCATCCACTGCTAAATACAATCCCAGATAACTAAAACACTTCACTTCCTCCAGTTTCTCTCCATTCAAACTTACCTCCCAGTTAACTTGTTCCTCAATCCTACTGAACCTAATTACCTTGCTCTTATTCACATTTACTCTCGACTTTCTTCTTTCACACACTTTACCAAACTCAGTCACCAACTTCTGCAGTTTCTCACCCAAATCAGCAACCAGCGCTGTATTATCAGCAAACAAAAACTGACTCACTTCCCAAGCCCTCTCATCCACAACAGACTGCATACTTGCCCCTCTCTCCAAAACTCCTGCATTCACCTCCCTAACAACCCCATTCAAAAACAAATTAAACAACAATGGAGACATCACGCACCCCTTCCGCAAACAGACATTCACTGAGAACCAATCACTTTCCTCTCTTACTACTCGTACACATGCTTTACATCCTTGATAAAAACATTTCACTGCTTCCAGCACCTTATCTCCCACACCATACACTCTTAATACCTTCCACAGAGCATCTCTATCAACTCTATCACACACCACCTCCAGATACATAAATGCTACATACAGATCCATCTGTTTTTCTAGGTATTTCTTACATACATTCTTCAAAGGGTAGTGAGTGGTGGGATGAAGAAGTAAGATTATTAGTGAAAGAGAAGAGAGAGGCATTTGGACGATTTTTGCAGGGAAAAAATGCAATTGAGTGGGAGATGTATAAAAGAAAGAGACAGGAGGTCAAGAGAAAGATGCAGGAGGTGAAAAAGAGGGCAAATGAGAGTTGGGGTGAGAGAGTATCATTAAATCTTAGGGAGAATAAAAAGATGTTCTGGAAGGAGGTAAATAAAGTGCGTAAGACAAGGGAGCAAATGGGAACTTCAGTGAAGGGCGCAAATGGGGAGGTGATAACAAGTAGTGGTGATGTGAGAAGGAGATGGAGTGAGTATTTTGAAGGTTTGTTGAATGTGTTTGATGATAGAGTGGCAGATATAGGGTGTTTTGGTCGAGGTGGTGTGCAAAGTGAGAGGGTTAGGGAAAGTGATTTGGTAAACAGAGAAGAGGTAGTAAAAGCTTTGCGGAAGATGAAAGCTGGCAAGGCAGCAGGTTTGGATGGTATTGCAGTGGAATTTATTAAAAAAAGGGATGACTGAATTATTGACTGGTTGGTAAGGTTATTTAATGTATGTATGACTCATGGTGAGGTGCCTGAGGACTGGCGGAATGCTTGCATAGTGCCATTGTACAAAGGCAAAGGGGATAAGAGTGAGTGCTCAAATTACAGAGGTATAAGTTTGTTGAGTATTCCTGGTAAATTATATGGGAGGGTATTGATTGAGAGGGTGAAGGCATGTACAGAGCATCAGATTAGGGAAGAGCAGTGTGGTTTCAGAAGTGGTAGAGGATGTGTGGATCAGGTGTTTGCTTTGAAGAATGTGAGAAATACTTAGAAAAGCAAATGGATTTGTATGTAGCATTTATGGATCTGGAGAAGGCATATGATAGAGTTGATAGAGATGCTCTGTGGAAGGTATTAAGAATATATGGTGTGGGAGGCAAGTTGTTAGAAGCAGTGAAAAGTTTTTATCGAGGATGTAAGGCATGTGTACGTGTAGGAAGAGAGGAAAGTGATTGGTTCTCAGTGAATGTAGGTTTGCGGCAGGGGTGTGTGATGTCTCCATGGTTGTTTAATTTGTTTATGGATGGGGTTGTTAGGGAGGTGAATGCAAGAGTTTTGGAAAGAGGGGCAAGTATGCAGTCTGTTGGGGATGAGAGAGCTTGGGGAGTGAGTCAGTTGTTGTTCGCTGATGATACAGCGCTGGTGGCTGATTCATGTGAGAAACTGCAGAAGCTGGTGACTGAGTTTGGTAAAGTGTGTGAAAGAAGAAAGTTAAGAGTAAATGTGAATAAGAGCTAGGTTATTAGGTACAGTAGGGTTGAGGGTCAAGTCAATTAGGAGGTAAGTTTGAATGGAGAGAAACTGGAGGAAGTAAAGTGTTTTAGATATCTGGGAGTGGATCTGGCAGCGGATGGAACCATGGAAGCGGAAGTGGATCATAGGGTGGGGGAGGGGACGAAAATCCTGGGAGCCTTGAAGAATGTGTGGAAGTCGAGAACATTATCTCGGAAAGCAAAAATGGGTATGTTTGAAGGAATAGTGGTTCCAACAATGTTGTATGGTTGTGAGGCGTGGGCTATGGATAGAGTTGTGCGCTGGAGGATGGATGTGCTGGAAATGAGATGTTTGAGGACAATGTGTGGTGTGAGGTGGCTTGATCGAGTAAGTAACGTAAGGGTAAGAGAGATGTGTGGAAATAAAAAGAGCGTGGTTGAGAGAGCAGAAGAGGGTGTTTTGAAATGGTTTGGTCACATGGAGAGAATGAGTGAGGAAAGATTGACCAAGAGGATATATGTGTCGGAGGTGGAGGGAACGAGAAGTGGGAGACCAAATTGGAGGTGGAAAGATGGAGTGAAAAAGATTTTGTGTGATCGGGGCCTGAACATGCAGGAGGGTGAAAGGAGGGCAAGGAATAGAGTGAATTGGATCGATGTGGTATACCGGGGTTGACGTGCTGTCAGTGGATTGAATCAGGGCATGTGAAGCATCTGGGGTAAACCATGGAAAGCTGTGTAGGTATGTATATTTGCGTGTGTGGACGTATGTATATACATGTGTATGGGGGTGGGTTGGGCCATTTCTTTCGTCTGTTTCCTTGCGCTACCTCGCAAACGCGGGACAAAAAAAAAAAAAAAAATCTTCAAAGCAAACACCTGATCCACACATCCTCTACCACTTCTGAAACCACACTGCTCTTCCCCAATCTGATGCTCTGTACGTGCCTTCACCCTCTCAATCAATACCCTTCCATATAATTTCCCAAGAATACTCAACAAACTTATACCTCTGTAATTTGAGCACTCACCTTTAACCCCTTTGCCTTTGTACAATGACACTATGCATGCATTCCACCAATCCTCATGCACTTCACCATGAACCATACATACAATGAATATCCTCACAAACCAGTCAACAACACAGTCACTCCCTTTTGTAATAAATTTTACAGCAATACCATCCAAACCCACTGCCTTGTCGGCTTTCATCTTCCACAAAGCTTTCACTACCTCTTCTCTGTTTACCCAACAATTCTTCCTGACCCTCTCACTTCGCACACCACCTCGACCAAAACACCCTATATCTGCCACTTTATCATCAAACACATTTGACAAACCTTCAAAATACTCACTCCATCTCCTCACTTAACCACTACTTGTTATTACCTCCCCATTAGCCCTGTTCATCGATGTTCTCATTGTTCTCTTTTCTATTTATATATTCATTTTGCTTTGTCGCTGTCTCTCGCATTAGCGGGGTAGCGCAAGGAGACAGACGAAAGAATGGCCCAACCCGCCTACATACACATGTATATACATACACGTCCACACACGCAAATATACATACCTATACATCTCAATGTACACATACATATACACACAGAGACTTATACATATATACACATGTACATAATTCATACTGTCTGCCTTTATTTGTTCCCATCGCCACCTCGCCACACATGGAATAACAACCCCCTCCCCCTTCATGTGTGCGAGGTAGCGCTAGGAAAAGACACCAAAGGCCCCATTCGTTCACACTCAGTCTCTAGCTGTCATGTAATAATGCACCGAAGCCACAGCTCCCTTTCCACATCCAGGCCCCACACACTTTCCATGGTTTACCCCAGACGCTTCACATGCCCTGGTTCAATCCATTGACAGCACGTCAACCCTGGTATACCACATCATTCCAATTCACTCTATTCCTTGCACGCCTTTCACTCTCCTGCAGGTTCAGGCCCCGATCACTCAAAATCTTTTTCACTCCATCTTTCCACCTCCAATTTGGTCTACCACTTCTCCTCGTTCCCTCCACCTCTGACACATATATCCTCTTGGTCAATCTTTCCTCACTCATTCTCTCCATGTGACCAAACAATTTCAAAACACCCTCTTCTGCTCTCTCAACCACGCTCTTTTTATTTCCACACATCTCTCTTACCCTTACATTACTTACTCGATTAAACTACCTCACACCACATATTGTCCTCAAACATCTCATTTCCAGCACATCCACCCTCCTGCGCACAACTCGATCTATAGCCCACACCTCGCAACCATACAACATTGTTGGAACCACTATTCCTTCAAACATACCCATTTTTTGCTTTCCGAGATAATGTTCTCGACTTCCAAACATTCTTCAAGGCTCCCAGAATTTTCGCCCCCTCCCCCACCCTATGATTCACTTCCGTTTCCATGGTTCCATCCGCTGCCAGATCCACTCCCAGATATCTAAAACACTTTACTTCCTCCAGTTTTTCTTCATTCAAACTTACCTCCCAATTGACTTGACCCTCAACCCTACTGTACCTAATAACCTTGCTCTTATTCACATTTACTCTTAACTTTCTTCTTTCACACACTTTTCCAAACTCAGCACCAGCTTCTGCACTTTCTTACATGAATCAGCCACCACGCTGTATCTCACGAACAACCTGACTCACTTCCCAAGCTCTTCATCCCAACAGATCATTTTTGCCCCTCTTTCCCAAAAATCTTGCATTCACCTCCCCAACAACCCCATCCTTAACAAATTTAAAAAACCTGGAGACATCACACACCCCTGCCGCAACCTACATTCCTGAGAACCAAACACTTTCCTCTCTTCCTACACGTACACATGCCTTACATCCTCGAAAAAAAATTTTCATGCTTCTAACAACTTGTCTCCCCCACCTATATTTTTAAAAATTTCACAAGCATCTCTATCAACTCTATCATATCCCTTTCCAGATCCATAAAGCTCATCAAATCCATTTGCTTTTCTAAGTTTTCCCATACTTTTTTAACAAACTCCTGACCACACATCCTCTACCCTTTTGAAACCCCACTGCCTTCCCCCAAACTGAGCTCTTACATCCTTTTACCCTCTCAATCAAACCCTCCCCAAAAATTTCCAGGAATACCAACAAACTTTACCTCGTAATTTGAGCATCACTCTTATCCCCCCTTTTCCTTTGTACAATGGCACATGCAAGCATTTTGCCCACCCCCAGGCCCTCACCTGAATCTACATACATTTAAAAAACCTTACCAACCAGTCAACAATACAATCACCCCCTTTTTTAATAAATTCCACTGAAACCATCCAAACCTGCGCCTTTCCGCTTTTATCTTCCCTAAAGCTTTTACTACCTCTTCTCTATTTACCAAATCTCTTTTTTTTACGACTTTATTACTGCTTTCCAAAATCTTTTTTTTCTCCCTAAAATTTAATGATTTCTCACCCCCAAATCTCATTTGCCCTCTTTTTCAAACTTGAACCTTTCCCCTTTACCTCTTTCTTTTATACTCTCCCAGTCATTTGACTGCACCTTTTTTTGACCTCTTTCTTTTATACATCCCCCAGTCATTTTTCTTTTTCCCCTCCAAAAATCGTAAAAATTTGTTTCTCTCTCCTCTCTCATTAACAATTTTACTTCATCTCCCCAACCTACTACCTTTCTGATCTGCCCACCTCCCCCCTTTTTAAACTACACTTTCATCTGCCCCCTCCCACCTTTTAAATCCTTTCTCATGTCACAGGAAATCTTTTGTGCAAGCCATCACTGCTTCCCTGAAGGGCATCCCATTCCCCCCCCCCACCCCCCTTCTCATTTGCTTCCCCTTTTTCCCCATTTTTGCACTAAAAATCTCCCCGGGTACTTTTTTCACACGGTCTCCTTTCCAAGCCACTTACTCTCACCACTATCTTCCCCCAACATTTCTTTCTTTTCTGAAACCTCTACAAATCTTCCCCTTCACAAGATAATGATCAGACTTCCCCCTGGCAAAAAATAATTTCCCAAAAAGTCTCTTTTCCACACCTATCAATAAACAATAACCAATATTGTCTTGGCCATCTCCCCTTATTTAAATTTACGTTTACTTATGTAATCTTTTTTTTAAAAAAAGGTATTTCCAATCACCGTCCTTTTTCGGGCAAACAAATCTACAAGATCTTCAACATTTCCATTTTACTACACTGAACCCCCCACTACCCCAAAATTATACCCTCAACTGCCACATTCTCCCCTTTTTGCATTAAAATTCACCCATCACTATAACCAGGTCTTGTGCATAAAAAGTGCTAACACACTCACTAAGTGCTCTTAAAACTTGCCTCTCTTTGATCTTTCTTCTCATGCCCCGGGTAATAGGACCAACAATCATCATCTCTTTTCCCACCATTTCATTTTTTACCTTCAATCTATTGTTTACTTTCTTACACTCTATCACATTTCTCCCACAACCCCCTCCCGCCCCTGGGGTAGTGTACTCCTGTCCCCTTTACCAAACCCCCCACTTTATCCCCCAAACATTTTCAAATACCTTCCCCCTTTTTTCCCCTTTAGCTTCATTTCACTCAAAGCCAAAACATCCAGGTTCCTTCCTCAAAAAAAAACCCCTTTTCTCTCCTTTTTTCTCATCTTGGTTACAACCACCCCACATTTTAGGGCACCCCAATCTGAGCCCTTTTAGGATTTAGCACTCCCTGCATGACTCCTTCATCTGTTTTCCCCCTTTTAAAAGGGTTTCCATACAGGGAGGGGGGTTTTCTAGCCCCCCACTCCCCCCCCCTTTAGTCACCTTTTTATGGGCAACAGGGGGAAAGCATGGAAAGTTTTTCCTTCTCCCCCATCCCCCGGGTAAGGCATTCTATAATATTCATGGAATAAAATAAAGGCATGTAAACCACTTCCCAAGCAATCAGTGACTGGGCCCATATTGAAAGATAAACATGAAAGGGATTTCACCATCAAATAAAATTTTTAAAAAGGAAGGGAGGAACACATTTTTGGGCCCCCACTGAAAAACCTTTTTAACGTCTGAAGCTACTAACCGTTGATTAAAGAGCCCCCCCCCAAGTATCTAAAGAATCAACCCAACAAAGGGTTAAGTTCTACAATATATAAATGAATTGGAAACATAAACAAGATGGGCAGAACAGTGTTGACACCAAAGAGGTACAAAAAAAAGGGTGAACAACAGCATTAAAAAATTCTGAAATCTATTAGGCAAATTTAAAGATGGAATGTTGGGGCAAATTTTATTCACTTATGCTTGCTCTCGCTACCCAGGAAATATCTTGTTTTCCAAAAAAAAAAAAAATTTCATTTCTAACATGAGACCATTTGGTGTATTCTTTAATTTTTTCAATTATCACAAACTAAAGCCCAAATGTAATAAGATCATGATTCCTTTCAGGGGTATATTAATATTCTTTTAAAAAGATAAACATCCCATGAAACATTAACTTTGAAAAATTAAAGGAATCTGAAGACCCCAAAAATTTTTAACTTGATTTTCTAAAAAACTTGGGTTTTATTGTCATTTTGCTTTGTCGCTGTCTCTCGCATTAGCGGGGTAGCGCAAGGAGACAGACGAAAGAATGGCCCAACCCGCCTACATACACATGTATATACATACACGTCCACACGCAAATATACATACCTATACATCTCAATGTACACATACATATACACACACAGACTTATACATATATACACATGTACATAATTCATAGTCTGCCTTTATTTGTTCCCATCGCCACCTCGCCACACATGGAATAACAACCCCCTCCCCCTTCATGTGTGCGAGGTAGCGCTAGAAAAAGACACCAAAGGCCCCATTCATTCACACTCAGTCTCTAGCTGTCATGTAATAATGCACCGAAGCCACAGCTCCCTTTCCACATCCAGGCCCCACACACTTTCCATGGTTTACCCCAGACGCTTCACATGCCCTGGTTCAATCCATTGACAGCACGTCGACCCTGGTATACCACATCATTCCAATTCACTCTATTCCTTGCACGCCTTTCACTCTCCTGCATGTTCAGGCCCCGATCACTCAAAATCTTTTTCACTCCATCTTTCCACCTCCAATTTGGTCTACCACTTCTCCTCGTTCCCTCCACCTCTAACACATATATCCTCTTGGTCAATCTTTCCTCACTCATTCTCTCCATGTGACCAAACCATTTCAAAACACCCTCTTCTGCTCTCTCAACCACACTCTTTTTATTTCCACACATCTCTCTTACCCTTACATTACTTACTCGATTAAACTACCTCACACCACATATTGTCCTCAAACATCTCATTTCCAGCACATCCACCCTCCTGCGCACAACTCGATCTATAGCCCACACCTCGCAACCATACAACATTGTTGGAACCACTATTCCTTCAAACATACCCATTTTTGCTTTCCGAGATAATGTTCTCGACTTCCAAACATTCTTCAAGGCTCCCAGAATTTTCGCCCCCTCCCCCACCCTATGATTCACTTCCGTTTCCATGGTTCCATCCGCTGCCAGATCCACTCCCAGATATCTAAAACACTTCACTTCCTCCAGTTTTTCTTCATTCAAACTTACCTCCCAATTGACTTGACCCTCAACCCTACTGTACCTAATAACCTTGCTCTTATTCACATTTACTCTTAACTTTCTTCTTTCACACACTTTACCAAACTCAGTCACCAGCTTCTGCACTTTCTTACATGAATCAGCCACCAGCGCTGTATCATCAGCGAACAACAACTGACTCACTTCCCAAGCTCTCTCATCCCCAACAGACTGCATACTTGCCCCTCTTTCCAAAACTCTTGCATTCACCTCCCTAACAACCCCATCCATAAACAAATTAAACAACCATGGAGACATCACACACCCCTGCCGCAAACCTACATTCACTGAGAACCAATCACTTTCCTCTCTTCCTACACGTACACATGCCTTACATCCTCGATAAAAACTTTTCACTGCTTCTAACAACTTGTCTCCCACACCATATATTCTTAAAACTTTCCACAGAGCATCTCTATCAACTCTATCATATGCCTTCTCCAGATCCATAAATGCTACATACAAATCCATTTGCTTTTCTAAGTATTTCTCACATACATTCTTCAAAGCAAACTCCTGATCCACACATCCTCTACCACTTCTGAAACCACACTGCTCTTCCCCAATCTGATGCTCTGTACATGCCTTCACCCTCTCAATCAATACCCTCCCATATAATTTACCAGGAATACTCAACAAACTTATACCTCTGTAATTTGAGCACTCACTCTTATCCCCTTTGCCTTTGTACAATGGCACTATGCAAGCATTCCGCCGACCCTCAGGCACCTCACCATGAATCATACATACATTAAATAACCTTACCAACCAGTCAACAATACAATCACCCCCTTTTTTAATAAATTCCACTGCAATACCATCCAAACCTGCTGCCTTGCCGGCTTTCATCTTCCGTAAAGCTTTTACTACCTCTTCTCTATTTACCAAATCATCTTTTCTTACGCACTTTATTTACCTGCTTCCAAAACGTCTTTTTATTCTCCCTAAAATTTAATGATACTCTCTCACCCCAACTCTCATTTGCCCTCTTTTTCAAATCTTGCACCTTTCCCTTGACCTCTTTCTTTTATACATCTCCCAGTCATTTGCACTGCACCTTTCCCTTGACCTCTTTCTTTTATACATCTCCCAGTCATTTGTACTATTTCCCTCCAAAAATCGTCCAAATGCTTCTCTCTCCTCTCTCATTAACAATCTTACTTCATCTCACAACCTACTACACTTTCTGATCTGCCCACCTCCCACCTTTCTACTACACTTTCTGATCTGCCCACCTCCCACCTTTCTCATCCTTTCTCATGTCACAGGCATCTTTTGTGCAAGCCATCACTGCTTCCCTGAATGCATCCCATTCCTCCCCCACTCCCCTTACGTCATTTGCTCTCACCTTTTTCCATTCTGCACTCAATCTCTCCTGGTACTTTATCACACAGGTCTCCTTTCCAAGCTCACTTACTCTCACCACTATCTTCACCCCAACATTCTCTCTTCTTTTCTGAAACCTCTACAAATCTTCACCTTCACAAGATAATGATCAGACATCCCCACTCGGCACAATAACTTCCAAAAGTCTCTCTTTCACACACCTATCAATAAACACATAATCCAATATTGCTCTCTGGCCATCTCTCCTACTTACATACGTATACTTATGTACATCTCTCTTTTTAAAACAGGTACTCCCAATCACCAGTCCTTTTTCAGCAAACAAATCTACAAGATCTTCAACATTTCCATTTACTACACTGAACACCCCATCTACACCAATTATACCCTCAACTGCCACATTACTCACCTTTGCATTCAAATCACCCATCACTATAACCAGGTCTTGTGCATCAAAGCTGCTAACACACTCACTCAGCTGCTCTCTAAACACTTGCCTCTCATGATCTTTCTTCTCATGACCAGGTGCATAGGCACCAACAATCATCTATCTCTCTCCATCCACTTTCAGTTTTACCCATATCAATCTATTGTTTACTTTCTTACACTCTATCACATACTCCCACAACTCCTGCTTCTGGAGTAGTGCTACTCCTGTCCTCTCACCAACCCCTGACTTTACTCCCAAGACATTTACAAACTACTCTTCCCCTTTACCCTTGAGCTTCATTTCACTCAAAGCCAAAACATCCAGGTTCCTCTCCTCAAAAATACCACCTATCTCTCCTTTTTTCTCATCTTGGTTACATCCACACACATTCAGACACCCCAATCTGAGCCTTTGAGGATGAGCACTCCCTGCATGACTCCTTCATCTGTTTCCCCTTTCAGAAAGTTACCATACAGGGAGGGGAGTGTTTCTAGCCCCCCACTCCCATCCCCTTTAGTCACCTTCTATGACACACAGGGAATGCATGGAAAGTATTCCTTCTCCCCTATCCCCAGGGATAAGGCATTCTATAATATTCATGGAATAATATAAAGGCATGTATAACCACTTCCTAAGCAATCAGTGACTGGGACTATATAGAAAGATAAACATGAAAGGGATGCACCATCAACATACGTTAAAGAGGAAGGGAGGAACACATTTATGCCCACACTGAAAGCCTATCAACAGTCTGAAGCTACTACAGTTGATTAAAGAGCCCTCGCCACAAGTATCTATGAATCAACCTAACAATGATTAAGTTCTACAATATATAAATGAACTTGGAAACATAAACAAGACTGACAGAGACAGTGTTAGACACACAAAGAGGTACAAAAATGATGAACAACAGCATAAAACATTCTGAAGTCATATTAGACAAATAATGATGGAAGTGTTGCTGCAATTGCTATTCACTTATGACTAGCTCTCGCTACCCTAGGAAATATCTATGTTTTCAAAAAAGAAAAAAATTTCATTTCTAACATGAGACCATATGGTGTATTCTTTAATTATTTTCAATTATCACAAACTAAAGCAACTGTAATAAGATCATGATTCCTACAGTGTATATTCACTATTCTTTAAAAAGATATCATCCCATGAAAACATTAACATTTGAACAAATTAAAGGAATCTGAAGACCCAAACTTTTAACTTGATTTTCTAAAAAACTTGGTTTCATTGTCATTCTGTTTCTAGTTTTTTTTTTTTTTTTTTTTTTTTATACTTTGTCGCTGTCTCTCGCATTTGCGAGGTAGCGCAAGGAAACAGACGAAAGAAATGGCCCAACACCCCCCCCCCCCCATACACATGTACATACACACGTCCACACACGCAAATATACATACCTACACAGCTTTCCATGGTTTACCCCAGACGCTTCACATGCCTCGATTCAATCCACTGACAGCACGTCAACCCCTGTATACCACATCGCTCCAATTCACTCTATTCCTTGCCCTCCTTTCACCCTCCTGCATGTTCAGGCCCCGATCACACAAAATCTTTTTCACTCCATCTTTCCACCTCCAATTTGGTCTCCCTCTTCTCCTCGTTCCCTCCACCTCCGACACATATATCCTCTTGGTCAATCTTTCCTCACTCATTCTCTCCATGTGCCCAAACCATTTCAAAACACCCTCTTCTGCTCTCTCAACCACGCTCTTTTTATTTCCACACATCTCTCTTACCCTTACGTTACTTACTCGATCAAACCACCTCACACCACACATTGTCCTCAAACATCTCATTTCCAGCACATCCATCCTCCTGCGCACAACTCTATCCATAGCCCACGCCTCGCAACCATACAGCATTGTTGGAACCACTATTCCTTCAAACATACCCATTTTTGCTTTCCGAGATAATGTTCTCGACTTCCACACATTTTTCAAGGCTCCCAAAATTTTCGCCCCCTCCCCCACCCTATGATCCACTTCCGCTTCCATGGTTCCATCCGCTGACAGATCCACTCCCAGATATCTAAAACACTTCACTTCCTCCAGTTTTTCTCCATTCAAACTCACCTCCCAATTGACTTGACCCTCAACCCTACTGTACCTAATAACCTTGCTCTTATTCACATTTACTCTTAACTTTCTTCTTCCACACACTTTACCAAACTCAGTCACCAGCTTCTGCAGTTTCTCACATGAATCAGCCACCAGCGCTGTATCATCAGCGAACAACAACTGACTCACTTCCCAAGCTCTCTCATCCCCCACAGACTTCTGTTTCTAGGTATACACAGAAAATGATCTGGCAAGGACAGAAGAACCACTCTTCCAACCTAGTCTTAAACATCACCCCAACAGATATGCATCCCTTATGAAAATATAACCCCAGGAATGAACAAGTTACCCTTTCTCATCTCCATTCTGGATACACTGTGTCAGCTTGAAGGTACAGCGGTCTCAACATATAGGAGGGTGAAAGGTATTCACAGGACTGAGTGAATTGGAATGATGTGGTATACTGGGTCTTGGTGACATTTAACTTTACCAGATTCTACCTACCCCAGTGAGATATCCAGTCCAAGCCTGAGTATACTGAGGAAGTTGTATTGACATGAAATGCAGATTGATAGAGGAGGAGGAGTAGAACTGAAGGATGTGGAGCAATGCAGTTTTGAGCCATCAGCGTATGAGTGCATCTGGTTATTTGTGCAAAATAATGAAAATGTTGATTATATATTCTATCTATTTTACTGTACTTAGTTGCTGTCTCCCATGTTAGTGAGGTAGTGCAAGGAAACAGATGAAAGAATGGCCTAATCCACCCACACACACATGTATATACATAAATGCCCACACACGCACATATGCATACCTATGCATTTCAACGATACATACATATACATACACACATATACACATGTACATATCTATACTTGCTGCCTTCATCCATTCCTGTCGCCATCCCGCCACACATGAAATGGCACCTCCCTCCCCTCTGCGCACGCATGAAGTAGTGCTAGGAAAAGACAAAGGCCACATTCGTTCACACTCAGTCTCTAGCTGTCATGTGTAATGCACCGAAATCACAATTCCCTTTCCAAATCCATGCTGAACAAAACTTTCTGTGGCTTACCCCAGATGCTTTACATGCCCTGGTTCAATATACTGACAGCATGTCAACCCCGGTATACCACATTGTTCCAATTCACTCTATTCCTTGCATGCCTTTCATCCTCCTGTATGTTCAGGCCCCAATCGCACAAAATCTTTTTCACTCCATCCTTCCACCTCCAATTTGGTCTCTCATTTCTGCTCGTTCCCTCCACCTCTGACACATACATCCTCTTTATCAACCTTTCCTCACTCATTCTCTCCATGTGACCAAACCATTTTCAATACACTTGTGGGTGAGAGGATGCTAGTCTCTGGGCAGGAGTTTAGACAGCCGAAGAAAGATACAAAATTCATAGAACTGTAAAGCAGTAGGCACAACAAAGGAAAGATATGCTAGTTGGGAGACAGACCTTGGGCAAGATGACATAATTTGGGTACTCAAGGTCCTTGAGACATGCAACAGATGTGCTGACATTGGAAAAAGTACAGACACCACCTTTGAATATGAATCATGAGTGGAGATTATAGTTGGATAGGAAAAACAGGCTAGTGAGAACATCATTAGACAATCAGGTCACAGAGAGAAGTATCATATTATGAGAGGCACTAGATAGATAGGGAGATCATGAATGTTGGAATAGTGAGTGGAAAATGATGCAGGTCTATCACAGAGGGAAAGGCTGTGGGAGTGGCCAGTACTACTACTATCTGCACACACCCTCTCATTGGCAGTAGAGTCAGACAGGAACCCCAAGATTCTTAGCATCCCATGATGCTGGGAACTTAGGGCCACAGGTATGTTGGACTCTATTTTGATTACATTCAAAACAATTGTGCAAACAGGAGATGGCAAGAGAACTTCTTCTATTCATTCATTATACTTTGTCGCTGTTCCCTGTGTTAGCAACGAAACAGATGAAGGAATGGCCCAACCCACCCATATACACATGTATATACATACATGCCCACACACGCACATATACATACATATACATGCACAGACATATACATACATACACATGTACATACTCATACTTGCTGCCTTCATTCATTCCCATCGCCACCCCGCCATCCCCTCCACGTGTGCACAAGGTAGCACTAGGAAAAGACAACAAAGGCCACATTCATTCACACTCTCAGTCTTTAAATGTCATGTCTAATGCACAAAAACCACAGCTCCCTTTCCACATCTAGGCCCCACAAAACTTTCCATGGTTTACCCCAGACGCTTCACATGCCCTGATTCAATCCACTGACAGCACGTCGACCCAGGTATACCACATCGTTCCAATTCACACTATTCCTTGCATGCTTTTCATCCTCCTGTAAGTTCAGACCCTGATTGCTCAAAATCCTTTTCACTCCATCCTTCCACCTCCAATTTAGTCTCCCACTTCTCGTTCCCTCCACCTCTGACACATATATCCTCTTTGTCAATCTTTCCTCAATTATTCTCTCCATGTGACCAAACCATTTCAATACACCCTCTTCTGCTCTCTCAACCACACTCGATTCATTACCACACATCTCTCTTACCCTTTCATGACTTAATCAAACCACCTCACACCACATATTGTCCTCAAACATCTCATTTCCAACACATCCACCCTCCTCCGCACAACTCTATCTATAGCCCACGCCTTGCAACCATATAACATTGTTGGAACCACTATTCCTTCAAACATATCCATTTTTGCTCTCCAAAATAACATTCTCGCCTTCCACACATTCTTCAATGCTCCCAGAACCTTCACCCCCTCCCTCACCCTGTAACTCACTTCTGCTTCAATGGTTCTATCCACTGCTAAATCCACTCCCAAAGAAAAAAATAAGTGAGGTTTGAGTAGGTGTATGGAGCTTCTAAGAAGATGGCAGTGCTAGCCCTGTAATCCCCTCTTGAGGAGGTTCTGCTTGGAAAAAGCATCAGAGACAGAGAGTAAGACCAGCAATCCTAACTTGGGTGGTGTTCGATGGTCCTTGGCACCACGCTCCTCAGTCAGGACAGTAGTACCACCCTGGGAAGCTGCTGTCAACAGCCTACTACCTAACTGTTGGTGCTATGCAGCCAGTGACTTGTTCTCAGTACCCAGTTTTGTGATATCAATAATTTTGTTGTTTGTCTCTAAAAGGGTGTATGACCAAGCAGGTGAGGCATAGTTTTGGGTAGAACAAATGAACCATTTGTATAAAATACAGAGGGATGCTGAGGAGACACGTCTTTCATTGCCATCTTTCTTACTGCTGCTGCATGAATTACCACCCCTCCTTGCTGCATCACATGTGACTTTATTCAACAATTTTACTACTACTACCAGAAAACCTGGCTACTACTTTATGCAGAAAAAATTGAAAACAACAACAATAACTGAAAAAACAGATCTTATTCTTTTTTTTTTTTCCCCCCGCTGTCTCCCGCGTTTGCGAGGTAGCGCAAGGAAACAGATGAAAGAAATGGCCCAACCCACCCCCATATGTCCACACACGCAAATATACATACCTACACAGCTTTCCATGATTTACCCCAGACGCTTCACATGCCCTGATTCAATCCACTGGCAGCACGTCAACCCCGGTATACCACATCGATCCAATTCACTCTATTCCTTGCCCTCCTTTCACCCTCCTGCATGTTCAGGCCCCGATCACACAAAATCTTTTTCACTCCATCTTTCCACCTCCAATTTGGTCTCCCACTTCTCCTCGTTCCCTCCACCTCCGACACATATATCCTCTTGGTCAATCTTTCCTCACTCATTCTTTCCATGTGCCAAAACCATTTCAAAACACCCTCTTCTGCTCTCTCAACCACACTCTTTTTATTTCCACACATCTCTCTTACCCTTACGTTACTTACTCGATCAAACCACCTCACATCACACATTGTCCTCAAACATCTCATTTCCAGCACATCCATCCTCCGGCGCACAACTCTATCCATAGCCCACGCCTCGCAACCATACAACATTGTTGGAACCACTATTCCTTCAAACATAGCCATTTTTGCTTTCCGAGATAATGTTCTCGACTTCCACACATTCTTCAGGGCTCCCAGAATTTTCGCCCCCTCCCCTACCCTATGATCCACTTCCGCTTCCATGGTTCCATCCGCTGCCAGATCCACTCCCAGATATCTAAAACACTTTACTTCCTCCAGTTTTTCTCCATTCAAACTCACCTCCCAATTGACTTGACCCTCAACCCTACTGTACCTAATAACCTTGCTCTTATTCACATTTACTCTTAACTTTCTTCTTTCACACACTTTACCAAACTCAGTCACCAGCTTCTGCAGTTTCTCACATGAATCAGCCACCAGCACTGTATCATCAGCAAACAACAACCGACTCACTTCCCAAGCTCTCTCATCCCCAACAGACTTCATACTTGCCCCTCTTTCCAAAACTCTTGCATTCACCTCCCTAACAACCCCATCCATAAACAAATTAAACAACCATGGAGACATCACACACCCCTGCCGCAAACCTACATTCACTGAGAACCAATCACTTTCCTCTCTTCCTACACGTACACATGCCTTACATCCTCGATAAAAACTTTTCACTGCTTCTAACAACTTTCCTCCCACACCATATATTCTTAATACCTTCCACAGAGCATCTCTATCAACTCTATCATATGCCTTCTCCAGATCCATAAATGCTACATACAAATCCATTTGCTTTTCTAAGTATTTCTCACATACATTCTTTAAAGCAAACACCTGATCCACACATCCTCTACCACTTCTGAAACCACACTGCTCTTCCCCAGTCTGATGCTCTGTACATGCCTTCACCCTCTCAATCAATACCCTCCCATATAATTTACCAGGAATACTCAACAAACTTATACCTCTGTAATTTGAGCACTCACTCTTATCCCCTCTGCCTTTGTACAATGGCACTATGCACGCATTCCGCCAATCCTCAGGCACCTCACCATGAGTCATACATACATTAAATAACCTTACCGACCAGTCAATAATACAGTCACCCCCTTTTTTAATAAATTCCACTGCAATACCATCCAAACCTGCTGCCTTGCCAGCTTTCATCTTCCACAAAGCTTTTACTACCTCTTCTCTGTTTACCAAATAATTTTCCCTAACCCTCTCACTTTGCACACAACCTCGACCAAAACACCCTATATCTGCCACTCCATCATCAAACACATTCAACAAACCTTCAAAATACTCACTCCATCTCCTTCTCACATCACCACTACTTGTTATCACCTCCCCATTTGTGCCCTTCACTGAAGTTCCCATTTGCTCCCTTGTCTTACGCACTTTATTTACCTCCTTCCAGAACATCTTTTTATTCTCCCTAAAATTTAATGATACTCTCTCACCCCAACTCTCATTTGCCCTCTTTTTCACCTCTTGCACCTTACACAATCATATTTATGAATGCAGATGTAAAAAGGGAAAAAAAGTCTTTTATCAACCTAGGCTTTGCCTTGGTGGAATGTTGAAGCTTATGAATGCATGAGAATGCTACTTTGGTCCAATCTAAAACAGACACAGGAATCTTGGCCCAGGTGATGCATGCCAGAGCTGATCACATACTTACAAATGACGCATGTTGCAGCTTAAGGGTTAAAACTATACCTACCCATACCTCCTACTGACATATTCTCCTATATCAGTTTCAATTCCTTTTCCTTTTCTGTTCAATGGTGACGCTTTCAATAATTCACCCACAATTCATTCGTTTTCCTCTTGTCATACTTCTCACAGTCTAATTATTTTGAAAATAACTTATGGTGTCTTACAAATTTAACTAAATGTGAAACCTACCTTTCTTTGCATAATAACTCACAAGAGGAGCTGTCTGCTTGTGATATGCTGCTAATCTTCGTATCAGTGTTTCAGGATTATCATCTGACCTCTTAATGAGAGGTTCTCCAGTAATCTGTGAAGTAATGAATATAAGAATAACAAGTTTGGTCACATACCTACTTCTTTACATTATATATTCTCTACCTGGGTGGCTACTTGCTGCAAGATTTATGGACATTCACAATGACTTCTATAATAATGCATGAAAAATATATCAAACTTGCCATCGTCCATTCCCAGTGCCACCCCACCCTGCAGAAAACAGCATTGCCACCTCCTGCATCAGCAAAGTAGTGCCAGGAAAACAGACAAAAAGGCCACATTCATTCACAGTCAGTCTCTAGCAAGCATGTGTAATGCACCGAAACCACAACTACCTATCCACATCCAGGCCCCACAAACCTTTCCATGGTTTACCTCCGATGTTTCACTTGCCCTGGTTCAGTCACTACACAGCACGTCAACCCTGTTACACATCATCATTCCAATTCACTCTTTCCCTTGCAAGCCTCTCACCCTCCAGCATATTCAGGCCCTGATCATTCAAAATCTTTTCCACTCTATCCTCCCATCTCCAATATGGTCTCCCGCTTCTTGTTCCCTCTACCTCTGACATTTACATCCTCTTTGTAAATCTTTCCTCACTCATTCTCTCCATATGTTCAAACCATTTCAACACACCCTCTCCTGCTCTCTCAACCACACTCTTTTTATTACCTCACATTTCTCTCACCCTTTCATTACTTACTCGATCAAATCACCTCACACCACACACTGTCCTCAAACATTTCATTTCCAACATATCCACCATGCTCCATATAATCCTATAAAATACTGTTGGAACTACTATACCTTCAAACATACCAATATTCGCACTCCAAGATAATATTCTCTCTTTCCACACATTCTTTCATCGCTGCCAGAACCTTCACCCCCTTCCCCAACCAATGACTCACTTCCATGGTTCCATTCCCTGCTAAGTCCACTCCCAGATATCTAAAACATGTCACTTCCACCAATTTCTCTCCAATCAAACTAATTTCCCAACTAGCTCGTCCATCAATCCTGCTCAACTTAAAAACCTTGCTCTTAATCACATTTGCACTCAACTTTCTCCTTTCATACACTTTTCCAAACTCAGTCATCAACTGCAGTTTCACACTTCAATCAGCCACCAGTGATGTATCATTGGCAAACAACAACTGACTCACTTCCCAGGCCTTCTCATCCCCAACAAACTGCATAATCACCCCCTCCAAAACTCTCGCATTTACCTTCCTAATCACCCCATTCATAAACAATTCAAACAACCATGGGGACCTCACACATCCCTGCCACAGACCGACCTTCACTGGAACCAATCATTCTCCTCTTTTCCTACTCATACATATGCCATACACCCTTGATAAAAACTTTCATTGCTTCTAACAGCTTACCTCACACACCATATACTCTTAAGATCTTCCACAATCTCTATACACTCTGTCATATGCCTTCTCCAGATCCATAAATGCTACATACAAATCCATCTGTTTTTCTAAGTATTTCTCACATACATTCTTCAAAGCAAACACTTGATCCGCACATCCTCTACCACTTCTGAAACCACACAACTCCCCAACTGATGCTCTGTACATGCTTTCAGCCTCTCAATCAATACCCTACCATACAATTTTCCAAGAATACTCAATAAACTTATGCCTCTAGCTTGAACACTCACCTTTATCCTCTTTGCCTTTGTCAATGGCACTATACATACATTCTGCCAATCCTCAGGCACTTCATGATTCAGATACAATGAACATCCTTACCAACCAATCAACAACACAGTCAACCCCATTCTTAATAAATTCAATTGCAAAACCATCCAAACCCACTGCCTTGCCAGATTTCACCGTCTGCAAGGCTTTCACCACCTCTTCTTTCTTCACCAAACCACTCTCCCTGACTCTTTCAATTCACAAACCAACCACACCAAAACACCCTACATCTGCCAATCTATCATCAAACACATTCAACAAACCTTCAAAATACTCTCTCAATCTCCTCCTCCCTTCATCACTACCTGTTATCACTTTCCCCTTGCTCCTTTCACTGATGTTCCCATTTGTTCTCTTTTCTTACACATGTTATTTCCCTCCTTACAAAACATCTTTTTATTCTCCCTAAAGTTTAATGATACTTTCTCACCCCAACTCTCATTTGCCCTCTTTTTCCACTCTTGCACCTTCCTCTTGACCTCCCACTGCTTTCTCTTATACATTTCCCAGTCATCTGCACCCCTTCCTTGCAAGTACTGTCCAAACACCTCTCTTTTCTCTTTCACTAACAATTTTACTTCTTCATCTCACTACTCACTACCCTTTCTAATCTGCCCACCTCCCACCTTTCTCATGTCACAAGCATCTCTTGCACATGCCATCACTGCTTCCCTAAATACATCCAATTCCTCACCCACTCCCCTCACGTCATTTGCTCTCACCTTTTGCCATTCTACACTCAATCTCTCCACGTAATTCCTCACACAAGTCTCTTTTCCAAGCTCACTTACTCTCACCACTCTCTTCTCTCTGCCATTCTCTCTTCTTTTTTGAAAACCTCTACAAATCTTCATCTTCACCTCCACAAGATCAGACATCCCACCAGCTGCCCCACTCAGCACATTAACATCCAAAAGTCTCTCTTTTACACACCTATCAATTAACACAATCTAATAATACCCAATGACCATCTCTCCAACTTACATATGTATACTTATGCATACATATGTATTCCAAATCACTGGTCTTTTTTCAGCACACAAATCCACAAGCTCTTCATCATTTCCATTCACAACACTAAATACCCCATGTACACCAATCATACCCTCAATTGCCCCATTACTCACCTTTGCATTCAAATAATCCATCCATCACTAATACCTGGTCTCATCTACCAAAACTGCTGACACACTCACTCAGATGCTCTCAAAACACTTGCCTCTCAATACCTTTCTTCTCATGACCAAGTGCATAAGCACCAATAATCACCCATCTCTCTCTCCATTCACTTTAAGGTTTACCCACATCACTCTAGCATATACTTCCTTACATTCTATCACACACTCCCATAACTCCTGCCTTAGGAGTAGTGCTACTACTTCCTTAGCTCTTGTGCTCTCACCAACCCCTGACTTTACTCAGGAAGGATATTAGGTTCAGTAGGGTTGGGTGACAAGTCAATTGGGAGGTAAGTTTGAATGGAGAAAAACTGGAGGAAGTGAAGTGTTTTAGATATCTGGGAGTGGATTTAGCAGCGGATGGAACCATGGAAGCGGAAGTGAGTCATAGGGTGAGGGAGGGGGCAAAGGTTCTGGGAGTGTTGAAGAATGTGTGGAAGGCAAAAACATTATCTTGGAGAGCAAATATAGGTATGTTTGAAGGAATAGTGGTTCCAACAATGGTTGCAACAAATGGTTCCAACAAATATGGTTGCCAGGCATGGCCTATAGATGGGGTTGTGCGGAGGAGGGTGGATGTGTTGGAAATGAGATGTATGAGGACAATATGTGGTGTGAGGTGGTTTGACAAAGTAAGTAATGAAAGGGTAAGAAAGACGTGTGGTAATAAAAAGAGTGTGGTTGAGAGAGCAGAAGAGGGTGTATTGAAATGGTCTGGTCACATGGAGAGAATGAGTGAGGAAAGATTGACAAAGAGGATATATGTGTCAGAGATGGAGGGAATGAGAAGTGGAAGACCAAATCTGAGGTGGAAGGATGGAGTGAAAAAGATTTTGAGCGATCGAGGCCTGAACATGCAGGAGGGTGAAAGGCATGCAAGGAATAGAATGAATTAGAACAAGGTGGTATACTGGAGTCGACGTGCTGTCAATGGACTGAACCAGGGCACGTGAAGCGTCTGGGGTAAAAATGACACATGACAGCTAGAGTCTGAGTGTGGATGAATGTGGCCTTTGTTGTCTTTTCCTAGTGCTACCTCGCGTGCATGCGGGGGAAGGGGGGGTGTTGGGTGACGGTGGGAATGGGTGAAAGCAGCATGCATGAATATGTGCATGTGTATATATGTATATGTCTGTGAATGTATACGTTGAAATGTATTGGTATGTATATGTGCGTGTGTAGGCATTTATGTATAAACATGTGTATGTGGGTGAGTTGGGCCATTCTTTCGTCAGTTTCCTTGTGCTACCTCACTGATGCGGGAGACAGCGACAAAGTATAATAAAAATATAATATAATATACATATATATATCATTAGTGGGATGGCCTTGATTAGGCCTTTGCTGCCTGTGCTGTTTCAGAAAGAGAAAATCATCAGGGGAAACCACATAAAGGTCTGTGGAGCCTGACTCTCATAACAGGGCTCTGGTTTCAGTGAATTATGCATTAGCGCTAGAAAAGGAATGTGAACAAATGATGCTGAAAATGAGTGCTTTTCATGCTTGGTCACTGTTCCCCATGTTAATAAGGTAATGCCAGGAACAAAGGCTACATCCATTCACCTCTATTGGTGCAACGCATCAAAACTACACCCCTAACCACAAACAGGACCCAAAGACTTATTCCCTGCTACACAATAGTCACACTGAAGTGTTCTTTCACTCTGTCCCATCCTTATCACTTTACATTTGCTTGGCTTAAATTTCATCAACCATTTATCAGACAACTTTTGAGTCTGTTTAGGTTCCCATATAAGCTGAACGCAACTCTCTTCGCTTTTCACTCCCCTCATGATTTTTGCATCAACTGTATACACATCTAGGTAAGAGTCCAAACCTTCACACATGTCATTCACACAGATCAAGAAGGGTATCTGCCATAAGAGAACCCTGTGGCACTCCTTTGGTGACCTCCATCCATTTGGAAAAGGCTGCTCTGATATATGTCCATTCCCTTCCACTAAGGTAATCTTCTATCCACCAAAGAAGTTTCCCCTAAATTCCTGCCAGGTATTCCAGCTCCTTAATCAGCATCACTTGCAGTACTGTTAAATGCCTTCTGGTAGCCTAGATATAAACAATCAACCCAACTTTCCATTTTGTCAAAGAGGTTTGTTAAACATGGCCTATATTTCTTCCCTATCTCATAAATGTCTACGAGGTTTGTTAAACAAGACCTGAATTTTTATCTATCTTTATCTCTGATGCCCATTACCACCTGGAACTCCCTCAATGGGGTGGCCACAGTATTAGTATCTCCATAACTAGTGAACTCAAGTGCCACTTCTTAACCTTTAGAGCCTCACCCATAACAGGCCAGTGGCAGAGGGCAACTCTACTACAGTGTTTGCAAAGGCTCCTTCCTAATGTTCCTACAGACTACTTCTACCTAATGCTCCTACCTACTACCTCCACCTAATGTTTCTATTTAATGCCCCGGCTATCTACTAATTCTATCTGTTAATTCTATCTGTTGCATCAGGGTCTCATCTCTAAGCTCCCCTCTTTGGCTTCCCTCCCTCACTTTGCTCCTTTATATCAAGCTTCCTCTCTGGCTGATCTATCTAAGTGGTTGTTGATGGATCACCATTCCCCCTTTTCTCTATCAAAGGCAGTGTCCCTCAAGGTTCTGTCCTATCCCATACACTTTTCCTCCGTTTTTAAAGATTTTTTTCTCCTCCACAAATAATATAATGCACTCATACGTTGACAACTCAGCACTACATTCATCAACATCCTTCAATTCTGATCCCTCTTCTTTCACTCGATCTGCATCTCATCTTGGTTTTGTCCACCCCACTGAGATATCCTGCCCATGTCTGAG
This sequence comes from Panulirus ornatus, assembly GCF_036320965.1. NCBI lineage: Eukaryota > Metazoa > Arthropoda > Malacostraca > Decapoda > Palinuridae > Panulirus > Panulirus ornatus. The sequence goes on along the minus strand of NC_092229.1, from coordinate 19,396,806 downwards.
TTTAATAAAACTCAAACTTGGACACGATATCTCAGTGGAGTAGACAAAACCAAGTTCAATGCCTCCAAGACCCAGTTTTTACCCCTCTCTCTGTCAAAAACTCCTCAAAACTCTCAGATCTCTCCTTAGTTGGTTCTGCAATTCAACCTCAACTCAATGAATATACATGGTACTATTGTAACATCCACTCTTTCTTGTAAATCCCACATTACAGGAATAGCTAAATCTACCTCTAAGAAACAGGGTGTCCTGCTTAGATGCAAAAATTTCATTTCTTCTGAAGAATTGTTCAGCTTATACAAAGGATTGATTTGTCTTTCTGTGGAGTACTGCTGTCAAATCTGGGGTGGTTCTAGTTCTGCAAGGCGAGTGCGTAGTGCTCACCACAAAAAAAAATTTGCGTTAGGAAGAATCAGCTGTGAGTTAAATGTATGATGCAGAGAGATTGTACAATTGTGGACAGAATGCTGGTAGTCCATTCGTGGGTAAGGTAGAAAGAAAAGACAGCTACATGGGTCAGAGGAGTGCAAATGGACTACCACTGAGGTGCTAGTTCACTGTGCAGCTGTCACTAACCCTCCCAATACCCAGGTAGGCAGTACTGGCAATATACCACTTTGGTCATTAGTTGCACACCAACTACTACCCACTACCTAAGTGTAAAACATGACCTCATTTCCCTAAACCTGTGCTGCCTCTCACTTAAGTAATTTCTCCTTTGTAGAAAGTCATTCATTTGCTTTCTGATTATCTTTGCCAGGACCATACAAACCACATTTGGCAAGGAGAGCGGTCTGTAGTTCAACTCCTCTTTCTGGTCTCCTTTCTTTTATACAGGTATGATATTTGTCCTTTTTCACTCCCCTCACATTTTGCCATTCTCTAGTGACAATTTGAGCTATATTTCAAGATGTCAGTCTATTGTATCAGAACACATGTTCAGCACATATGGCGAAATTTCATCAGGGCCATGCTCCTTGTACGGGTAAAGGCCTTTTAGTATTGTTTATCTTCTAATGCCTCCTCCCCATCCTATTTCACTAGTGATTGGGCTTTAATGTCTTCCACAACTCGTTATTTAGCTCCTCACATATCCTAATACCATCCTCAATGATTTTTCCCTCTGAATTCCTTAATTTGAATAGCTGCTCTTCAACTGACAATCTACTTCTGACAAATTTATGGAAAAGGGACAAAATTTCCCACTCCTGCTTTTGTTAATTTCTCTAAACCTTTCATCACAACACCTCTGTTCCCAGATGTTAACTAAATTTCCAATCTGTTACCACAGAAATTAATATGTTCTGAGTAGTTTCCACAATTATATCTCCTCCTTAAGTCATGTCTCATCACTTTTAACTTTCGCATTTACCACATAATCAAACCTAAGCATCACATGTTCACTTTTTCCAAGTGGTGTTGTACTCGGTAGGTAGCCACCGACTAGGGAGGAATATTACCAGTTCTACCTGCCTAGGTATCATGAGGGTAAGTGATGGCTACATAGTGAGCCAATACTTTAATGGTTGTCAAGTTATACTCCTCGGATCCAAGTAGCTGTCTTTTCATTCTGCCTCACCCACAAGGACTACTAGCATTCTGTCCACAAACAAGCAATCTCTCCTTGTCACATATAACACTCAACAACATATAACTAATGTTGCAAGAGGTCACTGTGATGCATGTGATCTAGCATACGCAGATATTCCTGTGGAAAACCAGCATATAACTCATGTAACTCATTCTTCTCACCTCTTAGATTTTTCTGAGTTGAGCACTATGCACTAGCCCTGCCTTTTGGCAAAATGTTATGATCAATAGATAAAAGTAGTGGGTAGGGACATTAGGCAAGAACAATTGATGAAAGTAGCAGGTTTGAACATTGGGTAGTCGTAGTAGGTAGGAAGATTTGGTAGGAGCCTCTGGAAGCTAAAATTGCCCTCTGCTAGTGACCTGTGAAGGACAAGGATATAAAGGCTAGAAAGATGAGCAAGAGTTCACCAGTTAGGGAGACTTTCGCTACAGTCACCCGTTGGAGGAGGTCCAAGAGAAAACAAGCCTCAAAGATATAGATAGACAGGTAGTGTATCATGTTATATTTTCAATACCCATACTAGTCTGTGTGAAGACATGATGTATTAAAGAGGGTGAATTAATCCATCTCATCCAAGTCTGTTCAATGATATGCTGATATAAGAAATTTCCAGAACACACACTAGAATCTTGTCTCTCCATGATTCCCTGTCACTAAGAGAATCGAAACCCACCAGTTTACTTTGAAATCCTCCATTATCAGTACTTTATCTTCTCTGAGAGTTTACTTTGAAATCCTCCATTATCAATACTTTATCTTCTCTGAGAAGTGCATGTGTTACTACTTAATACATCATCATTTTTGTTCCTTCACTGTATACTTGATCTGGATATTTAAAAATTCTTTGGAGGATTATACATTCACACCACTATGCACTTCTATCTTAATATTGCCCTTCTATTTTGTATGAATGGGCCTTCTACTACTGTTTCCTGAAACTCGAGGTTATTCATCACAAGGAAAGCAAAACTTTCTTCCTCCTTGTCTTCTCTTCACACAGAAAAAGGTTAGTTCCCACAACTTCAACAATATCAGGTTCATTTTCCTTACACAATCCTTAAACCCTAGCTCTACACCATGTACTATTAATCAGTTATGTCAGTATTCAAAAATTCGGTCTGCCATTACCATTGCCATTTCTGGCTTCTCTGCAGCACAGGTAGAGGTGGTCTGTCCTTTCACCTTACTTGACATCACCCATTTTTTGCCTTCTAATTGTATTCTATGCTTATAAGTCCTTTCTTTCCTTGGTCCATCACACTTGATGAATATTCTACTGAAATCTACCTTGTACTTGATTTTCTAGGCCAGTTTTAGTACCTCCTGGTTTGATGACTCCAAATCAAATGTAACCATAATCGGTCATCCCTTTACATCTTTCCTTTATCACAGGGATTATGTCTGGTAGTTCTACCAATTCTAATAACCCTTTAATGGACATTTCTTTTTTCTTTCCCCCTTTCTTTATTTGGTGTAAGTTCTTCATGCTGTCAAAAAATTACCTAAGATGGATGTTGAGCTCCTGGTTAATCAATCTTTCGAACTTAGGTGCCACCCACCTTGCAGCTAAGTCCATCAGATTTGGATCATCAATTCTGTGCCTCTGGCTTTCTCTACAATCTGATTTGCTAATAAGCACTGATCCTGTATGTTCTGGACTTTTAAGAAATTTTTATCTACTTGACCACAAATTTTGCTAATTGTTCTGTTCATCATTATTATTCATTATTACTATTATCATTAACATCATTTTACTTAATTGCCATTTCCTGCGTCAGCAAGGTAGCACTAGGACACAGACGAAGAATGGCCCTATCAACTCATATGCACACTTTTATTATTTATTCATCATACTTTGTTGGTCTCCCAGGTTAGAGAGATAGCGCAAGGAAACAGACAAAAGAATGGTCCAACCCACCCACATACACATGTATATACATACACACCCACACATGCACATATACATACCTATACATTTCAATGTAAAAATACACATACATGGACATATACATATATACACATGCACATATTCATACATACTGCCTTCATCCATTCCTGGCGCCACCCCGCCACACATGAAATGGCACCCCCCTCCCCCCCACATGCACGCGAGGTAGCGCTAGAAAAAGACATCAAAGGCCACATTCGTTCACACTCAGTCTCTAGCTGTCATGTGTAATGCACCGAAATCACAGGTCCCTTTCCACATCCAGAACCCACAAAATTTTCCATGGTTTACCCCAGATGCTTCACATGCCCTGGTTCAATCCACTGACAGCACGTTGACTCCAGTATACCATATAGTTCCAATTCACTTTATTCCTTGCACACCTTTCACCCTCCTGCATGTTTAGGCCCCAATTGCTCAAAATCTTTTGAACTCCATCCTTCCCCCTCCAATTTGGTCTCCTACTTCTCCTCATTCCTTCTACCTCTGACATATATCCTCTTTGTCAATCTTTCCTCATTCATTCTCCCCATGTGACCAAACCATTTCAATACACCCTCTTCTGTTCTCTCAACCACACTCCTTTTATTACCACATATCTCTCTTACCCTTTCATTACTTACTCAATCAAACCACCTCACACCACATATTGTCCTTAAGCATCTCATTTCCAACAAATCCACCCTCCTCCGCACAACTCTATCTACAGCCCACGCCTTACAACCATATAACATTGTTGGAACCACTATTCCTTCAAACATATCCATTTTTGCTCTCCAAGATACCATTCTCACCTTCCACACATTCTTCAACGCCTCCAGAACCTTCGCCCCCTCCCCTACCCTGTGACTCACTTCCGCTTCCATGGTTCCATTCGCTGTCAAATCCACTCCCAGATATCTAAAACACTTCACTTCCTCTACTTTTTCTCCATTCAAACTTACCTCCCAATTGACTTGTCCCTCAACCCTAATGAACCTAATAACCTTGCTCTTGGTCACATTTACTCTCAGCATTCTTCTTTCAAACACTTTACCAAACTTAGTCACCAGCTTCTGCAGTTTCTCACCCAAATCAGCCACTAGCGCTGTATCATCAGCGAACAACTACTGACTCACTTCCCAAGCCCTCTCATTTATAACAGACTGCTTACTTGCCCCCTTCCAAAACTCTTGCATTCACCTCCCTAACAATCCCATCCATAAACAAATTAAACAACCATGGAGACATTATGCACATTCACTGGGAACCAATCACTTTCCTCTCTTCCTACTCATACACATGCATTACATCCTCGATAAAAACTTTCCACTGCTTCTAGCAACTTAACTCCCACACGATATACTCATGATACCTTCCACAAAGCATCTCTATCAACTCTTATCATATGCCTTCTCCAGATCCATAAATGCTACATACAAATCCATCTGTTTTTCTCAGCATTTCTAACATAAATTCTTCAAAGCAAACACTTGATCCATACATCCTCTACCACTTCTGAAACCACACTGCTCTTCCCCAATTTGATGCTCTGTACATGCCTTCACCCTCTCAATCAACACTCTCCCATATAATTTCCCAGGAATACTCAACAAACATATACCTCCGTAATTTGAACACTCACCTTTATCCCCTTTGCCTTTGTACATAAATGCCAATACACACACATATACATACATATACATATCAACATATGCATACACATACATATACATATATACACATGTACATACTCATAATTGCTTGCCTTCATCCATTCCTGTCACTACCCTGCCACTCAGGAAATAGCATCACTACCCCCTGCTTCAGCGAGGTAGCACTAAGGAAACAGACAAAAAAAGCCACATTCATTCACATTCAGTCTCTAGCTGTCATGTGTAATGCACCAAAACCATAGCTCCCTATCCACATCCAGGCCCTACAAAACTTTTCATGGTTTACCCCAGATGCTTCACATGCCTTCTTTCAGTCCATTGACAGTACATTGACCTAGGTATACCATATCATTCCAATTCACTCTTTTTCCTTGCACACCTCTCACCCTCTTGTATGTTCAGGCCCCAATTGCTCAAAATCTTTTACACTCTATCCTTCCACCTCCAATTTGGTCTCCCACTTCTCCTTGTCCCCTTCACCTCTGACACATATATCCTCTTTGTCAATCTTTCCTCACTCATTCTCTCCATACGTTTAAACCATTTCAACACACCCTCTTCTGACCTCTCAACCACACCCTTTTTATTTCCACACCTCTCTTACCCTTTCAATACTTATTCAATCAAACCACCTCACACCACATACTGTCCTCAAACATTTCATTTCCAACACATCCACCTTCCTCCATATAACCCTATCTATAGTCCATGCCTTGCAACCATATAACATTGTTGGAACTACTAATCCCTCAAATATACCCATTTTTGCTGAGATAATGTTCTCTTCTTCCACACATTATTCTATTTACGGCTTTACTCAATGCCCTGGGAACCTTAGTTTCAGTGACACCAAGTTCATGTCCCACTGTATCAGTCAACATGCTCAGAACAAGTTGGCCAGCCCCAAAACTGCACCTCTTCACCCCTGATTTTTAAAAAAAAAATAAAAACAAAGTTAAGGACATAGTTACAGTCCCTTCTGATGTCCCCTGTTCTTTAATTATAACTTCATTCCCTTGGATATGTGCTTTATCAACCCCATCAACTGATGCCAACCTTAGCTCATGATCATCTAACTTGACTTTTAATCCCCGAGTTCCTATTACGTTTCATGACATCTCTCATGATCTTCAAATCAATTTTTGAGTTATCATTTCCATCTCTAACTGAAGTAATCTCAGAGTGTTTTCTATCATATCAACCAATAACTCCTAACTTTTATTCTCACATGTTGCACTGTTTTATCCATTCCTCTTGCTTCCTTTTTGTCACATTTGCCTGATCTTGATATTCTGCCTTTTCTAAATCCATTTCTGGCAAATATCAAATTGAATAGAAGGCTAAAATGAACAATTTTAGGGTGTGATAATTAGGTAAAACTTGACTGCCTTTACTTGTCTGCTGTCGGATTAAATGTGGACCAATTACCCTACTTACATTTACTGTCCTCATATTTTCTTGGTTTAGGCAGTCTAATGGTCTCAAACTGCTCCACCATAGAATAACATTGATATAGTTAGCTACCACAAAAATAAAGTTAATCAAGAGCATATTTTTAAATAACTGTGTAAGCACATATGCATACTGTATGTCCAGTTCAGAGAGGGAGTTCAAGGGGCCCTAACCACTTACTTTTCTCAAATCTCATATGATTAATAAATTTCTAAATTTTTCCATGATCAACATTCATAGATTCATCATTCAAATAATTTCAATCATCCACTGCTCTTACACTATATACATGTATGTTTATGTCCTAGGGATTGCAACCATACTTATATGGTCTACTGTGTGGGGACTCAAGCCATATCTGTATGGGTTGCCTTTTCCCATCCTCATTTAAACCAAAAGTTGAGCTTTGCTTGCCCACTACATCATGGAGAACAATTTGTGAGAATGATGATACAGTGTGGCAATATACTTTGAATATGACACCCTTAACTCTTTACAGAAAACACATACCAAAGGTGAAGTTATGGAATTCAAGGAGCATATGTTGACCGTTTGGATCAAAGACCATAATCAATGTAACACACCAATAAGTATAATGGTAGTTCTGTGGAAATTAAAAAAAAGTCTAGCAATCCGTGGAAAAACTCTTCAAACATCTATCCTAACATCAAGAGCAAGGGATACTTGCTCCTTTGTCTATATAACTCCACCAAGCCCTCTCTACCCCATAAGCCTTGACAAGTAAAATCCTCAGCCATTCTCAGGAAGAGTTATCTATATCATGGTATACTTAAAATACAATATTGTGTGCTTTATCTTTTATCTAAATACTTAGCTTATGTACCTGTTTTATAAGAATCTCCTTTAAACACACAACCCTCCTTTATCTCAATGTATATTTATTTATTTTGCTTTGTCGCTGTCTCCTGCGTTTGTGAGGTAGCGCAAGGAAACAGACGAAAGAAATGGCCCAACCCACCCCCATACACATGTATATACATACACGTCCACACACGCAAATATACATACCCATACATCTTAATGTACACATACATATACACACACAGACACATACATATATACACATGCACACAATTCACACTGCCTTTATTCATTCCCATCGCCACCTCGCCACACAATGTATCCTATGATAAAACTGTTTTCACTACACTTCTTTCCTTTTGTTGCATTTTCCAGGTTAGCATCTCCAACATACACCTGGGGATACCTGAACTAATTTAAAGCTGTTGTTTTGATAAAAATCATGAAAACCTATGATTATCACTAATCTCATGTATATGGAATTATACTTAAACTGCAAGCCTTTATAATATATACTCATTGGGAAACTTAGCGATTCAATTTGGAATCTTACATCATCAGTCATAGGAGTTTTGGGAGGATAAAACTCCTCATGGTAAGATCGACCAGAGGCTGGGTGAAAGAGTCTTCCAGTGATGCGTCGAACCAGAAGATCATCTTCGATGCCAAATTCAATCACTGAGTCTAGCTTCTGTTTCCGTATCTCTAACATTCCATCCAGCTGATGTGAGAGACATATAAACATTAATACAAAGTTTCTGTTTCTGCATATTTAACAATTCACCCACCTGATGTGAGATAAAAATGCATAAAAATTAGGTCATATACATCATGCATACTATCCTGTCTTCAAAACTGTCAGTACTTGTTTCTTCTTAACGAAAAAATATTACTATCATCAAACCATGGATGTACATGCACATCTTTTCTAAGACACTTCATTAGGTCAAATAAAATGATCCAGTATTGTGCTTTAGCCACCACATACATACAACAAAGATAACATACAGCAACATCCAATTCTAATTGACTAAAGAGAGGAGAGTGGTCCATCAGAATTTAAATTCTTATACATTCCGAGTTTAACCAAAGAACACTGATAAATGAAAGATTAACAAGTGTACCAGAAATTGACCTAATTCCTTTGATGTTAAATGTTGCTGAAGGTCACCCCCTCAGGCAGGAGATGTTTAGGGAATAGTTAAGACTACTCTAAATCAGAAAGAAACAGCTATAGTGTCATCAGGAGTCACCTGAATCACCTCCTGGTCACAAATTGGGCAGGCATAAGGCACAAGCTTATCTCCTTATGCTTATGTTGCTTAATCTTTTTCAGCTTAACAGCAATGCTGTTTCCTGGATCTCTGAGCAGGTGCAACACTGAGAGCTAACTTATCTGCAATGATTTAATACAAAAAGACATGCCTTTGTATAAAACAAATTTTTTTTTTTTTTTTTTTTTCGCTTTGTCGCTGTCTCCCGCGTTTGCGAGGTAGCGCAAGGAAACAGACGAAAGAAATGGCCCAACCCACCCCATACACATGTATATACATACGTCCACACACGCAAATATACATACCTACACAGCTTTCCATGGTTTACCCCAGACACTTCACATGCCTTGATTCAATCCACTGACAGCACGTCAACCCCGGTATACCACATCGCTCCAATTCACTCTATTCCTTGCCCTCCTTTCACCCTCCTGCATGTTCAGGCCCCGATCACACAAAATCTTTTTCACTCCATCTTTCCACCTCCAATTTGGTCTCCCTCTTCTCCTCGTTCCCTCCACCTCCGACACATATATTCTCTTGGTCAATCTTTCCTCACTCATTCTCTCCATGTGCCCAAACCATTTCAAAACACCCTCTTCTGCTCTCTCAACCACGCTCTTTTTATTTCCACACATCTCTCTTACCCTTACGTTACTTACTCGATCAAACCACCTCACACCACACATTGTCCTCAAACATCTCATTTCCAGCACAACCATCCTCCTGCGCACAACTCTATCCATAGCCCACGCCTCGCAACCATACAACATTGTTGGAACCACTATTCCTTCAAACATACCCATTTTTGCTTTCCGAGATAATGTTCTCGACTTCCACACATTCTTCAAGGCTCCCAGAATTTTTGCCCCCTCCCCCACCATATGATCCACTTCCGCTTCCATGGTTCCATCTGCTGCCAGATCCACTCCCAGATATCTAAAACACTTCACTTCCTCCAGTTTTTCTCCATTCAAACTCACCTCCCAATTGACTTGACCCTCAACCCTACTGTACCTAATTACCTTGCTCTTATTCACATTTACTCTTAACTTTCTTCTTTCACACACTTTACCAAACTCAGTCACCAGCTTCTGCAGTTTCTCACATGAATCAGCCACCAGCGCTGTATCATCAGCGAACAACAACTGACTCACTTCCCAAGCTCTCTCATCCCCAACAGACTTCATACTTGCCCCTCTTTCCAAAACTCTTGCATTCACCTCCCTAACAACCCCATCCATAAACAAATTAAACAACCATGGAGACATCACACACCCCTGCCGCAAACCTACATTCACTGAGAACCAATCACTTTCCTCTCTTCCTACACGTACACATGCCTTACATCCTCGATAAAAACTTTTCACTGCTTCTAACAACTTTCCTCCCACACCATATATTCTTAATACCTTCCACAGAGCATCTCTATCAACTCTATCATATGCCTTCTCCAGATCCATAAATGCTACATACAAATCATTTGCTTTTCTAAGTATTTCTCACATACATTCTTCAAAGCAAACACCTGATCCACACATCCTCTACCACTGCTGAAACCACACTGCTCTTCCCCAATCTGATGCTCTGTACATGCCTTCACCCTCTCAATCAATATCCTCCCATATAATTTACCAGGAATACTCAACAAACTTATACCTCTGTAATTTGAGCACTCACTCTTATCCCCTTTGCCTTTGTACAATGGCACTATGCACGCATTCCGCCAATCCTCAGGCACCTCACCATGAGTCATACATACATTAAATAACCTTACCAACCAGTCAACAATACAGTCACCCCCTTTTTTAATAAATTCCACTGCAATACCATCCAAACCTGCTGCCTTGCAACTGCATAATAACATGGCATGAGAGATTGTTTAGGTGCTAAGCACATTCTCATCTCAGACTGGCTGCGAGAGACCAAGCTAGGTCTTAAGTTATCTTTTGTTAAGTACAAATGTACAGAAAATAATACTGCACCAATCAACTGTTGTAATACATCAACATACAACTACGTGTGTGTGTCCATCCAGAGAGAATATCATATGTGATGATAAAGAAAAAGTGCACTGAGGTAACTGGCACCAAGTTAAAATATATTCTCCAAATGCCCAGTGTCCCAGACCCTGGTCCAGAACTTAGACTAGTCTGTTACATCCGAGACTTAAGTAAGATGTATTCTTACCTTACCAGACTAAATTTTTGTTGAAAATATGCTGAAACAGACTTTTAAAGAAATTTGTTAGATCCCAAACTTAGTCCAGAGGGGTTCAGAAGGTCTGTTAAAAGCCAAATTCAGATACATATGTAAAAAAAACATTTCAACACACCCTATTCTGCTCTCTCAGCCACACTCTTTTTATTACCACACATCACTCTTATCCTTTCATTACTTACTTGATCAAACCACCTTACACCACATACGATCCTCAAACATTTCATTTCCAACACACCCATCCTCCTCCATACACCAAGCTTCGCAACCAAATAAAACTGTTGGAAATACTATTCCCCCAATCCTACCATTTTGCTCTCGGAGATAACATTCTCTATTTCCGCAATCTTCTGTTTCCTCTTTTAGAAATCGAAATAGAACACTTTGGTCCATGACTGGGGCCTCCAATGTCCACACACACACACATAGTATCTATATTTCATTTATCATACTTAACTGCCATCTACCGCATTAGGAAGGTACCACAAGGAAACAGACGAGGAATTGCCCAACCCACCCACATACAAATGTATATACACAGACACCCACAAACACACATATACATACATATGCATTTTCAACATATACATACATACACATATATACACATGTGCATATTCATACTTGCTGCCTTCATCCATTCTGGTCACCACCCCGCCACACATGAAATAGCACACACACACACACACACAAACACACACACACACACCCTCCAGCAAGGTAGCACCAGGAAAAGACAAAAAAGGCCACATTCGCTCACACTCAGTCTCTAGTTGTCATGTGTAATGCACCAAAACCACAGCTCCCTTTCCACATCTAGGCCCCACACACCTTTCCATGGTTTATCCCAGATGCTTCACATGTCTGGATTCAATCCACTGACAGCACGTCGACCCCGATATACCACATTGTTCCAATTCACTCTATTCCTTGCACGCCTTTCACCCTCCTTAATGTTCAGGCCATGATCACTCAAAATCTTTTACACTAAATCCTTCCACCTCCAATTTGGTCTCCCGCTTCTTCTTCCCTCCACATCTGACATATGTATCCTCTTTGTAAATCTTTCCTCACACATTCTCTCCATATGTCCAAACCATTTCAACACACCCTCCTCTGCTATCAGCCACCTCCTTTTATTACCACACATATCTCTTACCATTTCATTACTTACTTGATCAAACAACCTCACACCACATACTGTCCTTGAACATTTCATTTCCATCACATCCACCTTCCTCCGCACAACCCTATCTATAACCCATGCCTCACAACCATATAACATTGTTGGAACCACTATTCCCTCAAACATACCCAATTTTGCTCTCCGAGATAACTTTTTTGCCTTCCACACATTCTTCATCACTCCCAGAACCTTCGCCCCTCCCCCACCCTGTGACTCACTTCTGCTTCCTCCAGTTGTTCTCCATTCAAACTTACCTCCCAATCAACTTGTCCCTCAACCCTAATGAGCTTAATAACCTTGCTCTTATTCACATTTACTCTCAACTTTCTTCTTTCATACACTTAACCAAACTCAGTCCCCAACTTCTGCAGTTTCTCACCCAAATATATTTTTTATTGATTTTATTCATTTTGCTTTGTCGCTGTCTCCCGTGTTAGCAAGGTAGCGCAAGGAAACAGATGAAAGAATGGCCCAACCCACCCACATATACATGTATATACATACACGTCCACACACGCAAATATACATCCCTATACATCTCAACATATACATATATATACACACACAGACATATACATATATACACATGTACATAATTCATACTGTCTGCCTTTATTCATTCCCATCGCCACCCCACAACACATAAAATAACAACCCCCTCCCCCCTCATGTGCGCGAGGTAGTGCTTGGAAAAGACAACAAAGGCCACATTCGTTCACACTCTGTCTCTAGCTGTCATGTAATAATGCACCGAAACCACAGCTCCCTTTCCACATCCAGGCCTCACAAAACTTTCCACGGTTTATCCCATATGCATCACATGCCTGGTTCAATCCATTGACAGCATGTCGACCCCGGTACACCACATTGTTCCAATTCACTCTATTCCTTGCATGCCTTTCGCCCTCCTGCATGTTCAGGCCCCAATCACTCAAAATCTTTTTCACTCCATCTTTCCACCTCCAACTTGGTCTCCCACTTCTCCTCGTTCCCTCCACCTCTGACACATATATCCTCTTGGTCAATCTTTCCTTACTCATCCTCTCCATGTGACCATTTCAAAACACCCTCTTCTGCTCTCTCAACCAAACTCTTTTTATTTCCACACATCTCTCTAACCCTATTATTACTTATTTGATCAAACCACCTCACACCACATATTGTCCTCAAACATCTCATTTCCAGCACATCCACCCTCCTCCGCACAACTCTATAGCCAATGCCTCGCAACCATATAACATTGTTGGAACCATTATTCCTTCAAACATACTCAATTTGCTTTCCGAGATAATGTGCTCACCTTCCACACATTTTTCAACACTCCCAGAAGTTTCACCCCCCCCTCCACCCCCCTATGACTCACTTCCATTTCCATGGTTCCATCCTCTGCCAAATCCACTCCTAGATAACTAAAACACTTCACTTCCTCTACTTTTTCTCCATTCAAACTTATCTCCCAACTGAACTGTCTCTCAACCCTACTGTACCTAATCATCCTGCTCTTATTCACAATTACTCTCAGCTTTCTTCTTTCACACAATTTACCAAACTCAGTCACCAGCTTCTGCAGTTTCTCACCCAAATCAGCGACCAGCACTGTATCATCACCAAACAACAACTGACTCACTTCCCAAGCTCTCTCATCCACAGCAGACTGCATACTTGCCCCTCTCTCCAAAACTCTTGCATTCACCTCCCTAACAACCCCATCCATAAACAAATTAAACAACCATGGAGACATCATGCACCCCTGCCGCAAACCGACATTCACTGAGAACCAATCACTGTGGATCAGGTGTTTGCTTTGAAGAATGTATGTGAGGAATACTTAGAAAAGCAAATGGATTTGTATGAAGCATTTATGGATCTGGAGAGAGCATATGATAGAGTTGATAGAGATGCTCTGTGGAAGGTATTAAGAATACATGGTGTGGGAGGCAAGTTGTTTAAAGCAGTGAAAAGTTTTTATCGAGGATGTATGGCATGTGTACGAGTAGGAAGGGAGGAAAGTTATTGGTTCTCAGTGAATGTCGGTTTGCGGCAGGGGTGCATAATGTCTCCATGGTTGTTTAATTTGTTTATGAATGGGGTTGTTAGGGAGGTGAATGCAAGAGTTTTGGAGAGAAGGGCAAGTATTCAGTCTGTAGTGGATGAGAGAGCTTGGAAAGTGAGTCATTTGTTGTTCACTGATGATACTGAGCTGGTCGCTGATTTGGGTGAGAAACTGCAGAAGCTGGTGACTGAGTTTGGTAAAGTGTGTGAAAGAAGAAAGCTGAGAGTAAATGTGAATAAGAGCAAGGTTATTAGGTACAGTAGGGTTGAGAGACAAGTCAATTGGGAGGTAAGTTTGAATGGGGAAAAACTGGAGGACATGAAGTGTTTTTGATATCTGGGAGTGGATTTGGCAGCGGATGGAGCCATGGAAGCAGAAGTGAGTCACAGGGTGGGGGAGGGGGCAAAAGTTCTGGAAGTGTTGAAAAATGTGTGGAAGGCAAGAACATTATCTCAGAAAGCAAAAATGGGTATGTTTGAAGGAATAGTGGTTCCAACAATGTTATATGGTTGCAAGGCGTGGGCTACAAATAGAGCTGTGCGGAGGAGGGTGGGTGTGTTGGAAATGAGATGTTTGAGGACAATACGTGGTGTGAGGTGGTTTGATCGAGTAAGTAATAATAGGGTAAGAGAGATGTGTGGTAATAAAAAGAGTGTGGATGAGAGAGCAGAAGAAGGTGTTTTGAAATGGTTTGTCTGAGAGGTGGAGGGACGAGAAGTGGGAGACCATATTGGAGGTAAAAAGATGGAGTGAAAAAGATTTTGAGTGGTTGGGGCCTGAACATGCAGGAGGGTGAAAGGCATGTAAGGAATAGAGTAAATAGGAACGATGTGGTATACTGGGGTCGACGTGCTGTCAATGGATTGAACCAGGGCATGTGAAGCGTCTGGGGTACACCATGGAAAGTTCTGTGAGGCCTGGATGTGGAGAGGGAGCTGTGGTTTCGGTGCATTATTACATGACAGCTAGAGACTGAGTGTGAATGAATGTGGCCTTTGTTGTCTTTTCCTAGCGCTAACTCATGCACATGCAGGGGGAGGGGGTTGTTATTTCATGTGTGGCAGGGTGGCGATGGGAATGAATAAAGGCAGACAGGATGAATTATGTATATATGTATATGTCTGCGTGTGTATATATATGTATACGTTGAGATGTATAGGTATGTATATTTGCGTGTGGATGTGTATGTATATACATGTGTATGTGGGTGGGTTGGGCCATTCTTTCGTCTGTTTCCTTATGCTAACGCGGGAGACAGTGACAAAGTAAAATAAATAAAGTAAATATATATATATATATTTCATTATACACTTGCTGTCTTCCGAGGTTAGCGAGGTAGCACAAGGAAGCAGATGAAAGAATGGCCCAACCCACTCACATACACATGTATATACATACATGCCCACACACACATATATACATACCTATACATTTCAACGTATACATACATATACATACAGAGACATATACATATAAACACATGTACATATCCATACTTGCTGCCTTCATCCATTCCCGTTGCCACCCTACCACACACAAGATGTATAGTTATGTATATTTGCGTGTGGATGTGTATGTACATACATGTGTATGTGGGTGGGTTGGGCCATTCTTTCGTCTGTTTCCTTATGCTATCGCGGGAGACAGTGACAAAGTAAAATAAATAAAGTAAATATATATATATATTTCATTATACACTTGCTGTCTTCCGAGGTTAGCGAGGTAGCACAAGGAAGCAGATGAAAGAATGGCCCAACCCACTCACATACACATGTATATACATACATGCCCACACACACATATATACATACCTATACATTTCAACGTATACATACATATACATACAGAGACATATACATATAAACACATGTACATATCCATACTTGCTGCCTTCATCCATTCCCGTTGCCACCCTACCACACACATAAAAAAAAAAAGCCCCCCCCCAGCAAGGCAGTGCCAGGAACAGGAAAAAAACGCCACATTCAGTCACACTCAGTCTCTAGCTGTCATGTGTAATGCACTAAAACCACAGCTCCCTTTCCACATCTAGGCCCCAGAGACCTTTCCATGGCTTACCCCAAATGCTTCACATGCCCTGGATCAATCCATTGACCTCGGTATAGAACATCATTCCAATTCACTCTATTCCTTGCACACCTTTCATCCTCCTGTATGTTGAGGCCCTGGTCACTAAAAAACTTTTTCAATCCATCCTTTCACCTCCAATTTGGTCTCCTGCTTCTTCCCTCCACCTCTAACAAATATATCCTTTTTATCACTCTTTCCTCAAGCATTCTCCCCATGTATCCAAACCATTTCATCACACCATCTTTTGCTATCTCATCCACACTCTTTTTATTACCACACATCTCTCTTACCCTTTTGTTACTTACTCGATCAAACCACCTCACACCACACATTGTCCACAAACATTTCATTTCTAACACATCCACCCTCATTTGCACAACCCTACCTATAGCCAATGCCTCACAATCATATAGCATTGTTGGAACCACTATTCCTTCAAACATAACCATTTTTGCTCTCCAAGATAACATTCTCGCATTCCACACATTCTTCAATGCTCCCAGAACCTTCGCTCCCTCCCCTACCCTGTGACTCACTTCTACTTTCATGGTCTGCTAAATCCACTCCCAGATATCTAAAACACTTCACTTCCTCCAGTTTTTCTCCATTCAAACTTACCTCCCAACTGGCTTGTCCCTCAACCCTAATGAACCTAATACCTTTACTCTTACTCACATTTACTCTCAGCTCTCTTCTTTAACACACTTTACCAAACTCAGTCACCAGCTTCTATAGTTTCTCATCCGAATCAGCCACCCACACTGTATCATCATCAAACAACAACTGACTTACTTCCCAAGCTCTCTCATCCAAAACACACTGCATACTTGCCCCTCTTTCCAAAACTCTTGCATTCACCTCCCTAACAACCCATCCATAAACAAATTAAACAACCATGGAGACCATGCCCCCCTGCCGCAAATCAACATTCACTAGGAACCAATCACTTTCCTCTCTTCCTACACGTACACATGCCTAACATCCTCGATAAAACCTTTTCACTGCTTCTAGCAACTTACCTCCCGCACCATATACTCTTAAAACCATCCACAGAACATCTCTTATCAACTCTTATCATATGCCTTCTCCAGATCCATAAATACTACATACAAATCCATCTGTTTTTCTAGGTATTTCTCACATACATTCTTCAAAGCAAACACCTGATCCACACATCCTCTACCACTTCTGAAACCACACTGCTCTTCCCCAATCTAATGCAATGTATATGCCTTCATCCTCTCAATCAATACCCTCCCATACAATTTCCCAGGAATGCTCAACAAACTTATACCTCTGTAATTTGAACACTCATCTTTATCCCCTTTGCCTTTGTACAATGCCATCAAGCATGATTCCGCCAATCCTCAGGCACTTCATCATGAACGAGACCAGGTTATAGTGATGGGTGATTGAATGCAAAGGGGAGTAGTGTGGCAGTTGAGGGTATAATTGGTGTACATGGGGTGTTCAGTGTTGTAAATGGAAATGGTGAAAAGCTTGTGATTGGGAATACCTGGTTTAAAAAGAGAGATATACATAAGTATATGTATGTAAGTAGGAGAGATGGCCAGAGAGTGTCATTGGATTACGTTCAGTTGATGAGCGCGTGAAAGAGAAACTTTTGTATAATAATGTGCTGAGAGGGGCAAATGGAGGAATATCTGACCATTATCTTGTGGAGGCAAAGGTGAAAATATGTATATGTTTCCAGAAAAGAAGAGAGTGGTGAGAGTAAGTGAGCTTGGAAAAGAGACGTGTAAGGAAGTACCAGGAGAGATTGAGTGCAGAATGGAAAATGCTGAGAGCAAATGGCGTAAGGGGAGTGGGGGAGAAATGGGATGTATTTAGGAGAGCAAGATGGCTTGCGCAAAAGATGCCTGTGACATGAGAAAGGTGGGAGGTGGGTAGATTAGAAAGGATAGAGTGGTGGGATGAAGAAGTAAGATTGTTAGTGAAAGAGAAGAGAGGCGCATTTGGACATTTTCTTACAAGGACATAGTGCAAATGACCGGGAGATGTATAAAAGAAAGAGGCAAGAGGTCAAGAGAAAGGTGCAAGAGGTGAAAAAGCAGGGTGAATGAGAGTTGAGGTGAGAGACTATTATCAAATTTTAGGAAGAATAAAAAGATGGTTTGGTCACATGGAGAGAATGAGTGAGGAAAGATTGACAAAGAAGATATATGAGTCAGAGGTGGAGGGGTAAAGAAGTGGGAGACCAAAATGGAGGTGGAAAGATTGAGTGAAAAAGCTTTTGAGCGATCGGGGCCTCAACATGCAGGAGGGTGAAAGGAGTGCAATGAATAGAGTGAACTGAAACCATGTGGTATACCGGGGTCGACGTGCTGTCAATGGATTGAACCAGGGCATGTGAAGCGTCTGGGGTAAACCATGGAAAGTTTTGTGGAGCCTGGATGTGGAAAGGGAGCTGTGGTTTTGGTGCATTATACATGACAGCTAGAGACTGATTGTGAACAAATGTACCCTTTGTCGTCTTTTCCTAGTGCTACCTAGTGCGCATGAGGGGGGGGTTTGTCTTTTCATGTGTGGCGGGGTGGTGACAGGAATGAATAAAGGCAGCAAATATGAATTATGTACATGGATGTATATGGGCAAATGAGAGTTGGGGTGAGAGAGAATCATTAAATTTTAGGGAGAATAAAAAGATGTTTTGGAAGGAGGTAAATAAAGCGCGTAAGACAAGGGAACAAATGGGAACTTCAGTGAAGGGGGTTAATGAGGAGGTGATAACAAGTAGTGGTGATATGAGAGGGAGATGGAGTGAGTATTTTGAAGGTTTGTTGAATATGTTTGATGATACAGTGGCAGATATAGGGTGTTTTGGTCAAGGTGATGTGCAAAGTGAGAGGGTTAGGGAGAATGATTTGCTAAACAGAGAAGAGGTAGTAAAAGCTTTGCGGAAGATGAAAGCAGGCAAGGCAGCAGGTTGGGATGGTATTGCAGTGGAACTTATTAAAAAAGAGGGAGACTGTATTGTTGACTCGTTGGTAAGGTTATTTAATGTATGTATGACTCAAGGTGAGGTGCCTGTGGATTGGCAGAATGCTTGCATAGTGCCATTGTACAAAGTCAAAGGGGATAAAAGTGAGTGCTCAAATTACAGAGGTATAAGTTTGGTGAGTATTCCTGTTAAATTATATGGGAGGGTATTGATTGAGAGGGTGAAGGCATGTACAGAGCATCAGATTGGGGAAGAGCAGTGTGGTTTCAGAAGTGGTAGAGGATGTGTGGATCAGGTGTTTGCTTTGAAGAATGTATGAGAGAAATACTTAGAAAAGCAAATGGATTTGTATGTAGCATTTATGGATCTGGAGAAGGCATATGATAGAGTTGATGGCAATGCTCTGTGGAAGGTATTAAGAATATATGGTGTGGGAGGCAAGTTGTTAGAAGCAGTGAAAAGTTTTTATCGAGGATGTAAGGCATGTGTACGTGTAGGAAGGAAGGAAAGTGATTGGTTCTCAGTGAATGTAGGTTTGCGGTAGGGGTGTGTGATGTCTCCATGGTTGTTTAATTTGTTTATGGATGGGGTTGTTAGGGAGGTGAATGCAAGAGTTTTGGAAAGAGGGGCAAGTATGCAGTCTGTTGTGGACGAGAGGGTTTGGGAAGTGAGTCAGTTGTTGTGCGATGATGATACAGTGCTGGTGGCTGATTCGGGTGAGAAACTGCAGAAGCTGGTGTCTGAGTTAGGTAAAGTGTGTGAAAGAGGAAAGCTGAGAGTAAATGTGAGTAAGAGCAAGGTTATCAGATTCAGTAGGGTTGAGGGACAAGTCAAGAGGGAGGTAAGTTTGAATGGAGAAAAACTGGAGTAAGTGAAGTGTTTTAGAAATCTGGGAGTGGATTTCGCAGCGGATGGAACCATGGAAGCAGAAGTGAGACACAGGGTGGGGGAGGGGGCAAAAATTCTGGGAGCCTTGAAAAATGAGCGGAAGGCGAGAACATTATCTCGGAAAGCAACAATGGGTATGTTTGAAGGAATAGTGGTTCCAACAATGTTGTATGGTTGCGAGGCGTGGGCTATGGATGGAGTTGTGCGGAGGAGGGTGGATGTGTTGGAAATGAGGTGTTTGAGGACAATATCTGGCGTGAGGTGGTTTGATCGGGTAAGTGAGATGTGTGGTAATAAGAAGAGTGTGGTTGAGAGAGCAGAAGAGGGTGTTTTGAAATGGTTTGGTCACATGTAGAGAATGAGTGAGGAAAGATTGACCAAGAGGATATATGTGTCAGAGGTGGAAGGAACGAGGAGAAGTGGGAGACCAAATTGGAGGTGGAAAGATGGAGTGAAAAAGATTCTGATTGATTGGGGCATGAACATACAGGAAGGTGAAAGGGGTCCAAGGAATAAAAGTGAAAAAGATTTTGAGTGATTGGGGCATGAACATACAGGAAGGTGAAAGGGGTCCAAGGAATAGAGTGAATTGAAACAATGTGGTATATCAGGGTCGATGTGCTGTCAGTGGATTGAACCAGGGCATGTGAAGCATCTGGGGTAAACTATGGAAAGTTTAGTGGCGCCTGGATGTGGAAAGGGAGCTGTGGTTTGTGCATTACACATGACAGCTAGAGACTGAGTGTGAATGAATGTGGCCTTTGTTGTCTTTTCCTAGGGCTACCTTGCGCGCACACGGGGAGAGGGGCATGCCTTTTCATGTGTGACGGGGTGGTGAATGGAATGGCTGAGGGCAGCATGTATGGATACGTACATGTGTATATGAGAAGAAAGATCATGAGAGGCAAGTGTTTTGGGAGCAGCTGAATGAGTGTGTTAGTGGTTTTGATGCACAAGACCGGGTTATAGTGATGGGTGATTTGAATGCAAAGGTGAGTAATGTGGCAGTTGAGGGAATAATTGGTATACATGGGGTGTTCAGTGTTGTAAATGGAAATGGTGAAGAGCTTGTAGATTTATGTGCTGAAAAAGGACTGGTGATTGGGAATACCTGGTTTAAAAAGCGAGATATACATAAGTATACGTATGTAAGTAGGAGAGATGACCAGAGAGCATTATTGGATTACGTGCTAATTGACAGGCGCGTGAAAGAGAGACTTTTGGATGTTAATGTGCTGAGAGGTGCAACTGGAGGGATGTCTGATCATTATCTTGTGGAGGCTAAGGTGAAGATTTGTATGGGTTTACAGAAAAGAAGAGTGAATGTTGGGGTGAAGAGGGTGGTGAGAGTAAGTGAGCTTGGGAAGGAGACTTGTGTGAGGAAGTACCAGGAGAGACTGAGTACAGAATGGAAAAAGGTGAGAACAATGGAAGTAAGGGGAGTGGGGGAGGAATAGGATGTATTTAGGGAAGCAGTGATGGGGTGCGCAAAAGATGCTTGTGACATGAGAAGCGTGGGAGGTGGGTTGATTAGAAAGGGTAGTGAGTGGTGGGATGAAGAAGTAAGATTATTAGTGAAAGAGAAAAGAGAGGCATTTGGATGATTTTTGCAGGGAAAAAATGCAATTGAGTGGGAGATGTATAAAAGAGACAGGAGGTCAAGAGAAAGGTGCAAGAGGAGAAAAAGAGGGCAAATGAGAGTTGAGGTGAGAGAGTATCATTAAATTTTAGGGAGAATAAAAAGATGTTCTGGAAGAGGTAAATAAAGTGCGTAAGACAAGGGAACAAATGGGAACTTCAGTGAAGGGCGCTAATGGGGAGGTGATAACAAGTAGTGGTGATGTGAGAAGGAGATGGAGTGAGTATTTTGAAGGTTTGTTGAATGTGTTTGATGATAGAGTGGCAGATATAGGGTGTTTTGGTCGAGGTGGTGTGCAAAGTGAGAGGGTTAGGTAAAATGATTTGGTAAACAGAGAAGAGGTAGTAAAAGCTTAGCGGAAAATGAAAGCCGGCAAGGCAGCAGGTTTGGATGGTATTGCAGTGGAATCTATTAAAAAGGGGAGTGACTGTATTGTTGATTGGTTGGTAAGGTTATCTAATGTATATATGACTCATGGTGAGGTGCCTGAGGATTGGCGGAATGCGTGCATAGTGCCATTGTACAAAGGCAAAGGGGATAAGAGTGAGTGCTCAAATTACAGAGGTATAAGTTTGTTGAGTATTCCTGGTAAATCAAATGGGAGGGTATTGATTGAGAGGGTGAAGGCATGTACAGAGCATCAGATTGGGGAAGAGCAGTGTGGTTTCAGAAGTGGTAGAGGATGTGTGGATCAGGTGTTTGCTTTGAAGAATGTATGTGAGAAATACTTAGAAAAGCAAATGAATTTGTATGTAGCATCTATGGATCTGGAGAAGGCATATGATAGAGTTGATAGAGATGCTCTGTGGAAGGTATTAAGAATATATGGTGTGGGAGGCAAGTTGTTAGAAGCAGTGAAAAGTTTTTATCGAGGATGTAAGGCATGTGTATGTGTAGGAAGAGAGGAAAGTGATTGGTTCTCAGTGAATGTAGGTTTGCGGCAGGGGTGTGTGATTTTCTCCATGGTTGTTTAATTTGTTTATGGATGGGGTTGTTAGGGAGGTGAATGCAAGAGTTTTGGAAAGAGGGGCAAGTATGAAGTCTGTTGGGGATGAGAGAGCTTGGGAAGTGAGTCAGTTGTTGTTCGCTGATGATACAGTGCTGGTGGCTGATTCGGGTGAGAAACTGCAGAAGCTGGTGACGGAGTTTGGTAAAGTGTGTGAAAGAAGAAAGTTAAGAGTAAATGTGAATAAGAGCAAGGTTATTAGGTACAGTAGGGGTGAGAGTCAAGTCAATTGGGAAGTAAGTTTGAATGGAGAAAAACTGGAGGAAGTAAAGTGTTTTAGATATCTGGGAGTGGATCTGGCAGCGGATGGAACCATGGAAGCGGAAGTGAATCATAGGGTGGGGGAGGGGGCGAAAATCCTGGGAGCCTTGAAGAATGTGTGGAAGTCGAAAACATTATCTCGGAGAGCAAAAATGGCTATGTTTGAAGGAATAGTGGTTCCAACAATGTTGTATGGTTGCGAGGCGTGGGCTATGGATAGAGTTGTGTGCAGGAGGATGGATGTGCTGGAAATGAGATGTTTGAGGACAATGTGTGGTGTGAGGTGGTTTGATCGAGTAAGTAATGTAAGGGTAAGAGAGATGTGTGGAAATAAAAAGAGTGTGGTTGAGAGAGCAGAAGAGGGTGTTTTGAAATGGTTTGGGCACATGGAGAGAATGAGTGAGGAAAGATTGACCAATAGGATATATGTGTCGGAGGTGGAGGGAACGAGGAGAAGTGGGAGACCAAATTGGAGGTGGAAAGATGGAGTGAAAAAGATTTTGAGTGATTGGGGCCTGAACATCCAGGAGGGTGAAAGGCGGGCAAGGAATAGAGTGAATTGGATCGATGTGGTACCCCGGGGTTGACGTGCAGTTTCTCACCCGAATCAGCCACCAGCACTGCATCATCAGCGAACAACAACTGACTCACTTCCCAAGCTCTCTCATCCCCAACAGACTTCATACTTGCCCCTCTTTCCAAAACTCTTGCATTCACCTCCCTAACAACCCCATCCATAAACAAATCAAACAACCATGGAGACATCACACACCCCTGCCACAAACCTACATTCACTGAGAACCAATCACTTTCCTCTCTTCCTACACGTACACATGCCTTACATCCTCGATAAAAACTTTTCACTGCTTCTAAAAACTTGCCTCCCACACCATATATTCTTAATACCTTCCACAGAGCATCTCTATCAACTCTATCATATGCCTTCTCCAGATCCATAGATGCTACATACAAATCCATTTGCTTTTCTAAGTATTTCTCACATACATTCTTCAAAGCAAACACCTGATCCACACATCCTCTACCACTTCTGGAACCACACTGCTCTTCCCCAATCTGATGCTCTGTACATGCCTTCACCCTCTCAATCAATACCCTCCCATATAATTTGCCAGGAATACTCAACAAACTTATACCTCTGTAATTTGAGCACTCACTCTTATCCCCTTTGCCTTTGTACAATGGCACTATGCACGCTTTCCGCCAATCCTCAGGCACCTCACCATGAGTCATACATACATTAAATAACCTTACCAACCAGTCAATAATACAGTCACCCCCTTTTTTTAATAAATTCCGCTGCAATACCATCCAAACCTGCTGCCTTGCCGGCTTTCATCTTTCGCAAAGCTTTTACTACCTCTTCTCTGTTTACCAAATCATTTTCCCTAACCCTCTCACTTTGCACACCACCTCGACCAAAACACCCTATATCTGCCACTCTATCATCAAACACATTCAACAAACCTTCAAAATACTCACTCCATCTCCATTATTATCATTATCATTATCATTATTATCATATTTTGTCGCCGTCTCCCGCGTTAGCGAGGTAGTGCAAGGAAACAGATGAAAGAATAGCCCAATCCAGCCACATCCACATGTATATATATATATATATATATATTTTTTTTTTTTTTTTTTTTTTTTATACTTTGTCGCTGTCTCCCGCGTTTGCGAGGTAGCGCAAGGAAACAGACGAAAGAAATGGCCCAACCCCCCCCCATACACATGTACATACACACGTCCACACACGCAAATATACATACCTACACAGCTTTCCATGGTTTACCCCAGACGCTTCACATGCCTTGATTCAATCAACTGACAGCACGTCAACCCCTGTATACCACATCGCTCCAATTCACTCTATTCCTTGCCCTCCTTTCACCCTCCTGCATGTTCAGGCCCCGATCACACAAAATCTTTTTCACTCCATCTTTCCACCTCCAATTTGGTCTCCCTCTTCTCCTCGTTCCCTCCACCTCCGACACATATATCCTCTTGGTCAATCTTTCCTCACTCATTCTCTCCATGTGCCCAAACCATTTCAAAACACCCTCTTCTGCTCTCTCAACCACGCTCTTTTTATTTCCACACATCTCTCTTACCCTTACGTTACTTACTCGATCAAACCACCTCACACCACACATTGTCCTCAAACATCTCATTTCCAGCACATCCATCCTCCTGCGCACAACTCTATCCATAGCCCACGCCTCGCAACCATACAACATTGTTGGAACCACTATTCCTTCAAACATACCCATTTTTGCTTTCCGAGATAATGTTCTCGACTTCCACACATTTTTCAAGGCTCCCAAAATTTTCGCCCCCTCCCCCACCCTATGATCCACTTCCGCTTCCATGGTTCCATCCGCTGCCAGATCCACTCCCAGATATCTAAAACACTTCACTTCCTCCAGTTTTTCTCCATTCAAACTCACCTCCCAATTGACTTGACCCTCAACCCTACTGTACCTAATAACCTTGCTCTTATTCACATTTACTCTTAACTTTCTTCTTCCACACACTTTACCAAACTCAGTCACCAGCTTCTGCAGTTTCTCACATGAATCAGCCACCAGCGCTGTATCATCAGCGAACAACAACTGACTCACTTCCCAAGCTCTCTCATCCCCAACAGACTTCATACTTGCCCCTCTTGTCCACACACGCACATATACATACCTATACACTTCAACGTATACATACATATACATACACAGACATATACACACATGT
>NC_092229.1:19063492-19068492 GCF_036320965.1 Panulirus ornatus | reverse complement strand
CCCTCTCTCCAAAACTCTTGCATTCACCTCCCTAACCACCCCATCCATAAACAAACAACCATGGTGACATCACGCACCCTTGCAGCAAACCGACATTTACTGGGAACCAATCACTTTCCTCTCTTCCTACTCGTACACATGCCTTACATCCTGGATAAAAACTTTACACTGCTTCTAGCAACTTGCCTCCCACACCATATACTCTTAATACCTTCCAAAGAACATCTCTATCAACTCTTATCATATGCCTTCTCCAGATCCATAAATGCTACATACAAATCCATTTGCTTTTCAAAGTATTTCTCACAAACATTCTTCAAAGCAAACACCTGATCCACACATCCTCTACCACTTCTGAAGCCACACTGCTCTTCCCCAATCTGATGCTCTGCACATGCCTTCACCCTCTCAATCAATACCCTCCCATATAATTTTCCAGGAATACTCAACAAACTTATCCCTCAGTAATATATATATATATATATATATATATATATATATATGTATATATATATATATATATATATATATATATATATATATATATATATATATATATATATATATATATTCACTCCTCGTATTCCCTGCATGTCGTAGAAGGCAACTTAAGGGGGAGGGAGCAGGGGACGGGATATCCTACCCTCCTGTTTTTTTTTTTTTTTTTTTTTTTTGCTTTGTCGCTGTCTCCCGCGTTTGCGAGGTAGCGCAAGGAAACAGACGAAAGAAATGGCCCAACCCACCCCCATACACATGTATATACATACATCCACACACGCAAATATACATACCTACACAGCTTTCCATGGTTTACCCCAGACGCTTCACATGCCCTGATTCAATCCACTGACAGCACGTCAACCCCGGTATACCACATCGCTCCAATTCACTCTATTCCTTGCCCTCCTTTCACCCTCCTGCATGTTCAGGCCCCGATCACACAAAATCTTTTTCACTCCATCTTTCCACCTCCAATTTGGTCTCCCTCTTCTCCTCGTTCTCTCCACCTCCGACACATATATCCTCTTGGTCAATCTTTCCTCACTCATTCTCTCCATGTGCCCAAACCATTTCAAAACACCCTCTTCTGCTCTCTCAACCATGCTCTTTTTATTTCCACACATCTCTCTTACCCTTACGTTACTTACTCGATCAAACCACCTCACACCACACATTGTCCTCAAACATCTCATTTCCAGCACATCCATCCTCCTGTGCACCACTCTATCCATAGCCCACACCTCGCAACCATACAACATTGTTGGAACCACTATTCTTTCAAACATACTCATTTTTGCTTTCCGAGATAATGTTCTTAACTTCCACACATTCTTCAAGGCTCCCCCATCCTATGATCCACTTCCGCTTCCATGGTTCCATCCGCTGCCAGATCCACTCCCAGATATCTAAAACACTTTACTTCCTCCAGTTTTTCTCCATTCAAACTCACCTCCCAACTGACTTGACCCTCAACCCTACTGTACCTAATAACCTTGCTCTTATTCACATTTACTCCTGGTTTTTATTTTTACAAAAGAAGGAACAGAGAATGGGGCCACTTGAGGATATTCCCTCTAAGGCTCAGTCCTCTGTTCTTAAAGCTACCTCGCTATTGTGGGAAATGACGAATATGTATGAAAAAAAAATACATATTTATTATACTTGGAAGCTGTCTCCCGCATTAGCGAGGTAGCACAAGGAAAGATGAAAGAATAGCCCAACCGACCCACATACTAGGTATATACATAAACGCCCACACACGCACTTATACATACCCATACATTTCAATGTATACATACATATACATACACAGACATATACATATATACACATGTACATATTCATACTTACTTCCTTCATCCATTTCTGTCGCCACCCCGCCACACACGAAATGGCAATCCCCCCCATGTGCGTGTGCAAGGTAACGCTGGGAAAAGACAACAAAGGCCACATTCGTTCACACTCATTCTCTAGCTGTCATGTTTAATGCACTGAAACCACAGCTCCCTTTCCACATCCAGGCCCCACAAAACTCTATGGTTTACCTCAGAAGCTTCACATGCCCTGGTTCAATTCATTGACAGCACATCGACCCCAGAATACCACATTGTTCCAATTCACTCAATTCCTTGCATGCCTTGCAGGCCCTGATCGCTTAGAATCTTCTTTACTCACTCCTTCCATCTTCAATTTGGTCTCCCACTTCTCTTTCCCTCCACCTCTGACACATATATCCTCCTTGTCAATCTTTCCTCACTCATTCTCTCCATGTTACCAAATCATTTCAATACACTCTCTTCTGCTCTGTCACACTTTTTATTACCACACATCTCTCTTACCCTTTCATTACTTACTCGATCAAACCACCTCACACCACATATTGTCGTTAAACTTCTCATTTCCAACACACACACACACCCTCCTCCGCACAACCCTATCTAATAGATAGCCCATGCCTCGCAACCGTATAACGTTGTTGGAACCACTATTCCTTTAAACATACTGATTTTTGCTCTCTGAGATAACGTTCTCACCTTCCACTTATTTTTCAACACTCCGAGAACCTTCGCCCCCTCCCCCAGCGCTGTATCATCAGCGAACACCAACGGACTCACTTCCCAAGCCCTCTCATCCACAACAGACTGCATACTTGCCCCTCTCTCCAAAACTCTTTCATTCACCTCCCTAACCACCTCATCCATAAACAAATTAAAGTACCATGGAGACATCAGGCACCCCTGCCACAAACCGACATTCATTGGGAACCAATCACTTTCCTCTTCCTACTCGTACACATGTCTTACATCCTTGATAAAAACTTTTCACTGCTTTTAACAACTTACCTCCCACCACCTTTTACTCTTAATAATTCCACAAAAAAAAGCATCTCTATCAACTCTTATCATAGCCTTCTCCAGATCCATAATGCTACATACAAATCCAACTTTTTTAAAGATTTCTCACATACATTCTTCAAAGCAAACACCTGATCCACACATCCTCTACCACTTCTGAAGCCACACTGCTCTTCCCCAATCTGATGCTCTGTACATGCCTTCACCCTCTCAATCAATACCCTCCCATATAATTTACCAGGAATATCAACAAACTTATACCTCTGTAATTTGAAGCACTCACTCTTATCCCTTTGCCTTTGTACAATGGCACTATGCACGCTTCCGCCAATCCTCAGGCACCTCACCATGAGTCATACATACATTAAATATACCTTACCAACCAGTCCAACAATACAGGTCACCCCCTTATTCTTAATAAATCCACGATGCAATACCATCCAAACCTGCTGCCTTGCCGCTTTCATCTTCCGCAAAGCTTTTACTACCTCTTCTCTGTTTATCAAATCATTTTCCCTAACCCTCTCACTTTGCACACCACCTCGACCAAAACACCCTATATCTGCCACTCTGTCATCAGACACATTCAACAAACCTTCAAAATACTCATTCCATCTCCTTCCCCCCCCCCCCACCCCCATACACATGTACATACACACGTCCACACACGCAAATATACATACCTACACAGCTTTCCATGGTTTACCCCAGACGCTTCACATGCCCTGATTCAATCCACTGACAGCACGTCAACCCCGGTATACCACATCGATCCAATCACTCTATTCCTTGCCCTCCTTTCACCCTCCTGCATGTTCAGGCCCCGATCACACAAAATCTTTTTCACTCCATCTTTCCACCTCCAATTTGGTCTCCCACTTCTCCACGTTCCCTCCACCTCCGACACATATATCCTCTTGTCAATCTTTCCTCACTCATTCTCTCCATGTGCCCAAACCATTTCAAAACACCCTCTTCTGCTCTCTCAACCACGCTCTTTTTATTTCCACACATCTCTCTTACCCTTACGTTACTTACTCGATCAAACCACCTCACACCACATATTGTCGTTAAACTTCTCATTTCCAACACACACACACACATACACATATATATATATATAGATATATATATATAAATATAAATAGTGAGTAAACCAAAGGATGTGAAGAAAGGAGAGATAGGTAGTATTTTTGAGGAAAGGAACCTGATGTTTTGGCTCTGAGTGAAACGAAGCTCAAGGGTAAAGGGAAGAGTGGTTTGGGAATGTCTTGGGAGTAAAGTCAGGGGTTAGTGAGAGGACAAGGCAAGGGAAGGAGTAGCCGTACTCCTGAAACAGGAGTTGTGGGAGTATGTGATAGAATGTAAGAAAGTAAATTCTTGATTAATATGGGTAAAACTGAAAGTTGATGGAGAGAGATGGGTGATTATTGGTGCATATGCACCTGGGCATGAGAAGAAAGATCATGAGAGGCAAGTGTTTTGGGAGCAGCTGAATGAGTGTGTTAGTGGTTTTGATGCACGAGACCGGGTTATAGTGATGGGTGAATGCAAAGGTGAGTAATGTGGCAGTTGAGGGAATAATTGGTATACATGGGTGTTCAGTGTTGTAAATGGAAATGGTGAAGAGCTTGTAGATTTATGTGCTGAAAAAGGACTGGTGATTGGGAATACCTGGTTTAAGAAGCGAGATATACATAAGTATATGTATGTAAGTAGGAGAGATGGCCAGAGAGCGTGATTGGATTACGTGTTAATTGACAGGCGTGCGAAAGAGAGACTTTTGGATGTTAATGTGCTGAGAGGTGCAACTGGAGGGATGTCTGATCATTATCTTGTGGAGGCTAAGGTGAAGATTTGTATGTATTGATTTGGCTCTGAGTGAAACGAAGCTCAAGGGTAAAGGGAAGAGTGGTTTGGGAATGTCTTGGGAGTAAAGTCAGGGGTTAGTGAGTGGACAAGAGCAAGGAAGGAGTAGCCGTACTCCTGAAACAGGAGTTGTGGGAGTATGTGATAGAATGTAAGAAAGTAAATTCTTGATTAATATGGGTAAAACTGAAAGTTGATGGAGAGAGATGGGTGATTATTGGTGCATATGCACCTGGGCATGAGAAGAAAGATCATGAGAGGCAAGTGTTTTGGGAG
>NC_092229.1:19050992-19058492 GCF_036320965.1 Panulirus ornatus | reverse complement strand
ACTATGCACGCATTCCGCCAATCCTCAGGCACCTCACCATGAGTCATACATACATTAAATAACCTTACCAACCAGTCAACAATACAGTCACCCCCTTTCTTAATAAATTCCACTGCAATACCATCCAAACCTGCTGCCTTGCCGGCTTTCATCTTCCGCAAAGCTTTTACTACCTCTTCTCTGTTTATCAAATCATTTTCCCTAACCCTCTCACTTTGCACACCACCTCGACCAAAACACCCTATATCTGCCACTCTGTCATCAGACACATTCAACAAACCTTCAAAATACTCATTCCATCTCCTTCTCACATCACCGCTACTTGTTATCACCTCCCCATTTACGCCCTTCACTGAAGTTCCCATTTGCTCCCTTGTCTTACGCACCCTATTTACCTCCTTCCAGAACATCTTTTTATTCTCCCTAAAATTTACTGATAGTCTCTCACCCCAACTCTCATTTGCCCTTTTTTTCACCTCTTGCACCTTTCTCTTGACCTCCTGTCTCTTTCTTTTATACTTCTCCCACTCAATTGCATTTTTTCCCTGCAAAAATCGTCCAAATGCCTCTCTCTTCTCTTTCACTAATACTCTTACTTCTTCATCCCACCACTCACTACCCTTTCTAAACAGCCCACCTCCCACTCTTCTCATGCCACAAGCATCTTTTGCGCAATCCATCACTGATTCCCTAAATACATCCCATTCCTCCCCGACTCCCCTTACTTCCATTGTTCTCACCTTTTTCCATTCTGTACACAGTCTCTCCTGGTACTTCCCCACACAGGTCTCCTTCCCAAGCTCACTTACTCTCACCACCTTCTTCACCCCAACATTCACTCCTCTTTTCTGAAAACCCATACTAATCTTCACCTTAGCCTCCACAAGATAATGATCAGACATCCCTCCAGTTGCACCTCTCAGCACATTAACATCCAAAAGTCTCTCTTTCGCACGCCTGTCAATTAACACGTAATCCAATAACGCTCTCTGGCCATCTCTCCTACTTACATAAGTATACTTATGTATATCTCGCTTTTTAAACCAGGTATTCCCAATCATCAGTCCTTTTTCAGCACATAAATCTACAAGCTCTTCACCATTTCCATTTACAACACTGAACACCCCATGCATACCAATTATTCCCTCAACTGCCACATTACTCACCTTTGCATTCAAATCACCCATCACTATAACCCGGTCTCGTGCATCAAAACCGCTAACACACTCATTTAGCTGCTCCCAAAACACTTGCCTCTCATGATCTTTCTTCTCATGCCCAGGTGCATATGCACCAATAATCACCCACCTCTCTCCATCAACTTTCAATTTTACCCATATTAATCGAGAATTTACTTTCTTACATTCTATCACATACTCCCACAACTCCTGTTTCAGGAGTATTGCTACTCCTTCCCTTGCTCTTGTCCTCTCACTAACCCCTGACTTCACTCCCCAGACATTTCCAAACCACTCTTCCCCTTTACCCTTGAGCTTCGTTTCACTCAGAGCCAAAACATCCAGGTTCCTTTCCTCAAACATACTACCTATCTCTCCCTTTTTCACATCTTGGTTACATCCACACACATTTAGGCACCCCACTCTGAGCCTTCGAGGAGGATGATCACTCCCCGCGTGACTCCTTCTTCTGTTTCCCATTTTAGAAAGTTAATACAAGGAGGGGAGGATTTCCGGCCCCCCGCTCCCGTCCCCTCTAGTCGCTTTCTACGACACGCGAGGAATACGTGGGAAGTATTCTTTCACCCCTATCCCCAGGGATAATATACATATATATATACATACACACACACACACACACACACACATATGCACATACACACACACACACACACATACATATATATACATATGAAAAATGTAAGAACAATTTAGAAACAAACTTTTAGCTTGAAATGAATGAAAAAAAAAAAATGAATGTCACATAATGGTTCAACCTCTGGCTATATATATATATTATATATATATATTATATATATATTACTGAGGGATAAGTTTGTTGAGTATTCCTGGAATATATATATATATATATATATATATATATATATATATATCCCTGGGGATAGGGGAGAAAGAATACTTCCCACGTATTCCCTGCGTGTCGTAGAAGGCGACTAAAAGGGAAGGGAGCGGGGGGCTGGAAATCCTCCCCTCTCAATTTTTTTTTCTTTTTTATTTTCCAAAAGAAGGAACAGAGAAGGGGGCCTGGTGAGGATATTCCCTAAAAGGCCCAGTCCTCTGTTCTTAACGCTACCTCGCTAATGCGGGAAATGGCGAATAGTATGAAAGAAAGAAAATATATATATATATATATATATATATATATATATATATATATATATATATTCACTCCTCGTATTCCCTGCATGTCGTAGAAGGCAACTTAAGGGGGAGGGAGCAGGGGACGGGATATCCTACCCTCCTGTTTTTTTTTTTTTTTTTTTTTTTTTGCTTTGTCGCTGTCTCCCGCGTTTGCGAGGTAGCGCAAGGAAACAGACGAAAGAAATGGCCCAACCCACCCCCATACACATGTATATACATACATCCACACACGCAAATATACATACCTACACAGCTTTCCATGGTTTACCCCAGACGCTTCACATGCCCTGATTCAATCCACTGACAGCACGTCAACCCCGGTATACCACATCGCTCCAATTCACTCTATTCCTTGCCCTCCTTTCACCCTCCTGCATGTTCAGGCCCCGATCACACAAAATCTTTTTCACTCCATCTTTCCACCTCCAATTTGGTCTCCCTCTTCTCCTCGTTCTCTCCACCTCCGACACATATATCCTCTTGGTCAATCTTTCCTCACTCATTCTCTCCATGTGCCCAAACCATTTCAAAACACCCTCTTCTGCTCTCTCAACCATGCTCTTTTTATTTCCACACATCTCTCTTACCCTTACGTTACTTACTCGATCAAACCACCTCACACCACACATTGTCCTCAAACATCTCATTTCCAGCACATCCATCCTCGTGTGCACCACTCTATCCATAGCCCACGCCTCGCAACCATACAACATTGTTGGAACCACTATTCTTTCAAACATACTCATTTTTGCTTTCCGAGATAATGTTCTCAACTTCCACACATTCTTCAAGGCTCCCCCATCCTATGATCCACTTCCGCTTCCATGGTTCCATCCGCTGCCAGATCCACTCCCAGATATCTAAAACACTTTACTTCCTCCAGTTTTTCTCCATTCAAACTCACCTCCCAACTGACTTGACCCTCAACCCTACTGTACCTAATAACCTTGCTCTTATTCACATTTACTCCTGGTTTTTATTTTTACAAAAGAAGGAACAGAGAATGGGGCCACTTGAGGATATTCCCTCTAAGGCTCAGTCCTCTGTTCTTAAAGCTACCTCGCTATTGTGGGAAATGACGAATATGTATGAAAAAAAAATACATATTTATTATACTTGGAAGCTGTCTCCCGCATTAGCGAGGTAGCACAAGGAAAGATGAAAGAATAGCCCAACCGACCCACATACTAGGTATATACATAAACGCCCACACACGCACTTATACATACCCATACATTTCAATGTATACATACATATACATACACAGACATATACATATATACACATGTACATATTCATACTTACTTCCTTCATCCATTTCTGTCGCCACCCCGCCACACACGAAATGGCAATCCCCCCCATGTGCGTGTGCAAGGTAACGCTGGGAAAAGACAACAAAGGCCACATTCGTTCACACTCATTCTCTAGCTGTCATGTTTAATGCACTGAAACCACAGCTCCCTTTCCACATCCAGGCCCCACAAAACTCTATGGTTTACCTCAGAAGCTTCACATGCCCTGGTTCAATTCATTGACAGCACATCGACCCCAGAATACCACATTGTTCCAATTCACTCAATTCCTTGCATGCCTTGCAGGCCCTGATCGCTTAGAATCTTCTTTACTCACTCCTTCCATCTTCAATTTGGTCTCCCACTTCTCTTTCCCTCCACCTCTGACACATATATCCTCCTTGTCAATCTTTCCTCACTCATTCTCTCCATGTTACCAAATCATTTCAATACACTCTCTTCTGCTCTGTCACACTTTTTATTACCACACATCTCTCTTACCCTTTCATTACTTACTCGATCAAACCACCTCACACCACATATTGTCGTTAAACTTCTCATTTCCAACACACACACACACCCTCCTCCGCACAACCCTATCTAATAGATAGCCCATGCCTCGCAACCGTATAACGTTGTTGGAACCACTATTCCTTTAAACATACTGATTTTTGCTCTCTGAGATAACGTTCTCACCTTCCACTTATTTTTCAACGCTCCGAGAACCTTCGCCCCCTCCCCCAGCGCTGTATCATCAGCGAACACCAACGGACTCACTTCCCAAGCCCTCTCATCCACAACAGACTGCATACTTGCCCCTCTCTCCAAAACTCTTTCATTCATCTCCCTAACCACCTCATCCATAAACAAATTAAAGTACCATGGAGACATGAGGCACCCCTGCCACAAACCGACATTCATTGGGAACCAATCACTTTCCTCTTCCTACTCGTACACATGTCTTACATCCTTGATAAAAACTTTTCACTGCTTTTAACAACTTACCTCCCACACCATATACTCTTAATACCTTCCACAAAGCATCTCTATCAACTATATCATATGCCTTCTCCAGATCCATAATGCTACATACAAATCCAACTTTTTTAAAGATTTCTCACATACATTCTTCAAAGCAAATGCCTGGTCCACACATCCTTACCACTTCATCCGCAAAGCTTTCACTACCTCCTCCCAGTTTACCAAACCATTCTCCCAGACCCTCTCACTTCGCACACCACCTCAACCAAAACATCCTATATCTGTCACTCTGTCATCAAACTTATTTAACAAACCTTCAATATATATATATATATATATATATAATATATATATATATATATATATATGTATATATGTATATATGTTTCCTTGTGCTGCCTCGCAAACGCGGGAGACGGCGACGGGGCAAAATAAAATTAATAAATATATATCTATATATATATATATATATATATATATATATATATATATATATATATAGATATATATTTTTTTTTTTTTTCCAAAAGAAGGAACAGAGAATTGGGCCAGGTGAGGGTATTCCCTCAAAGGCCCAGTCCTCTGTTCTTAACGCTACCTCGCTAATGCGGGAAATGGCGAATAGTTTGAAAGAAAAAAGAAAGATATATATATATATATATATATATATATATATATTTTTTTTTTTTTTTATACCTCGTCGCTGTCTCCCGCGGTTGCGAGGTAGCGCAAGGAAACAGACGAAAGAAATGGCCCAACCCCCCCCCCCCCATACACATGTACATACACACGTCCACACACGCAAATATACATACCTACACAGCTTTCCATGGTTTACCCCAGACGCTTCACATACCCTGATTCAATCCACTGACAGCACGTCAACCCCGGTATACCACATCGATCCAATTCACTCTATTCCTTGCCCTCCTTTCACCCTCCTGCATGTTCAGGCCCCGATCACACAAAATCTGTTTCACTCCATCTTTCCACCTCCAATTTGGTCTCCCACTTCTCCTTGTTCCCTCCACCTCCGACACATATATCCTCTTGGTCAATCTTTCCTCACTCATTCTCTCCATGTGCCCAAACCATTTCAAAACACCCTCTTTAGCTCTCTCAACCACGCTCTTTTTATTTCCACACATCTCTCTTACCCTTACGTTACTTACTCGATCAAACCACCTCACACCACACATTGTCCTCAAACATCTCATTTCCAGCACATCCATCCTCCTGCGCACAACTCTATCCATAGCCCACGCCTTGCAACCATACAACATTGTTGGAACCACTATTCCTTCAAACACCCATTTTTGCTTTCGGAGATAATGTTCTCGACTTCCACACATTCTTCAACGATCCCAGAATTTTCGCCCCCTCCTCCACCCTATGATCCACTTCCGCTTCCATGGTTCCATCCGCTGCCAGATCCACTCCCAGATATCTAAAAGACTTTACTTCCTCCAGTTTTTCTCCATTCAAACTTGCCTACCAATTGACTTGACCCTCAACCCGACTGTACATAATATATATATATATATATATATATATATATATATATATATATATATATATATATATATATATATATGTGGATGTAACCAAGATGTGAAGAAAGGAGAGATAGGTAGTATTTTTGAGGAAAGGAACCTGGATGTTTTGGCTCTGAGTGAAACGAAGCTCAAGGGTAAAGGGGAAGAGTGGTTTGGGAATGTCTTGGGAGTAAAGTCAGGGGTTAGTGAGAGGACAAGAGCAAGGGAAGGAGTAGCCGTACTCCTGAAACAGGAGTTGTGGGAGTATGTGATAGAATGTAAGAAAGTAAATTCTTGATTAATATGGGTAAAACTGAAAGTTGATGGAGAGAGATGGGTGATTATTGGTGCATATGCACCTGGGCATGAGAAGAAAGATCATGAGAGGCAAGTGTTTTGGGAGCAGCTGAATGAGTGTGTTAGTGGTTTTGATGCACGAGACCGGGTTATAGTGATGGGTGAATGCAAAGGTGAGTAATGTGGCAGTTGAGGGAATAATTGGTATACATGGGGTGTTCAGTGTTGTAAATGGAAATGGTGAAGAGCTTGTAGATTTATGTGCTGAAAAAGGACTGGTGATTGGGAATACCTGGTTTAAGAAGCGAGATATACATAAGTATATGTATGTAAGTAGGAGAGATGGCCAGAGAGCGTTATTGGATTACGTGTTAATTGACAGGCGTGCGAAAGAGAGACTTTTGGATGTTAATGTGCTGAGAGGTGCAACTGGAGGGATGTCTGATCATTATCTTGTGGAGGCTAAGGTGAAGATTTGTATGTATTTGTTTTGGCTCTGAGTGAAACGAAGCTCAAGGGTAAAGGGGAAGAGTGGTTTGGGAATGTCTTGGGAGTAAAGTCAGGGGTTAGTGAGAGGACAAGAGCAAGGGAAGGAGTAGCCGTACTCCTGAAACAGGAGTTGTGGGAGTATGTGATAGAATGTAAGAAAGTAAATTCTTGATTAATATGGGTAAAACTGAAAGTTGATGGAGAGAGATGGGTGATTATTGGTGCATATGCACCTGGGCATGAGAAGAAAGATCATGAGAGGCAAGTGTTTTGGGAGCAGCTGAATGAGTGTGTTAGTGGTTTTGATGCACGAGACCGGGTTATAGTGATGGGTGAATGCAAAGGTGAGTAATGTGGCAGTTGAGGGAATAATTGGTATACATGGGGTGTTCAGTGTTGTAAATGGAAATGGTGAAGAGCTTGTAGATTTATGTGCTGAAAAAGGACTGGTGATTGGGAATACCTGGTTTAAGAAGCGAGATATACATAAGTATATGTATGTAAGTAGGAGAGATGGCCAGAGAGCGTTATTGGATTACGTGTTAATTGACAGGCGTGCGAAAGAGA